>NC_083768.1:2728965-2943965 GCF_963514075.1 Conger conger | reverse complement strand
AAGCTGGATTGATTAACATACGCAGTGGGTTTGGACAGACACCAGAGGGTCTAAATGTTGCAGAGAAGCACAAGATTAAAGGCACTGATCTCTGGGAGGGACAAAGTGCACTCATAGCAATGCTGTAGGAAGGCACCAGGAAGCAGAAGCAGAGCAGCCAATCAGGAGCCAGAAGATGTCTAGCACCTCCTGGTGGGTCTTTAGCTGATACTTATGCCTTTGATTGACACATCTCCATCAACCCATATGTAGTCATAATATGGGTAATCCAGGCTATTCTTGAATTGCAGAGACTGGCAAGTAGGTTCCTGAATTGTGAAATGGTCCTTGTTGAAGGAAATGGCCACCTGGAGGAGAGAAGCAGAGATCATGGGTATTACTGTAGGTGACATTGATAAGGTAGGAAGCTGGGGTGAGAAGGCAGGAGTGATAATTTATCAAATAATAAAGAGCATAATATATCACTTGACTTCACAAATGTTATTGACATCACATGCATGAGAACAATTCTGTACACATTTAAAATAATACAGATTGAAATTGGAGAAATTATGATTGCAATCTATGCTTGTAGGGCATTTGTGGAGGCATTACCCCCCCCCATGCCCCCCCATGACACAGATACCAAGTTGCAGGCTGACATATGGAGCACAGGTACAGAGGACTGGACCAAGTGTCCTTTCAGCTCCTCCAACTCAGTGTCTCCCTGTCCTAGGACTCACCTCCAACTCAGTGTCTCCCTGTCCTAGGACTCACCTCCAACTCAGTGTCTCCCTGTCCTAGGACTCACCTCCAACTCAGTGTCTCCCTGTCCTAGGACTCACCACAAACGGCTTCTTCGGCTGGAAAGGAACTGAAGTATCCATCTGCATATCGATGACTTTGCCATCCTTTATACACCTCAGGATGACAGATTGGTCAAGGCCCTGGCTGAAGTGCACGTTATATTGCAGTGCAATGATGTCTCTGGATTTGCCCACATTGATGGTGAAACTGGGAGAGAAAGAGAGACACACAAGGGATGGATGATGGATGACCATGGATGAAGACATCAAGAGATTTAGCAGCAGCATAAAGAGGTCTCATAGAGTCAGAGGCAGCTGTGACTCACCTATCTTCGGGGACACCTTGTTTCATTGTTGAATAAAAGGGTATGTTAATCACCTCAGCATCCAGTTTAAAACAGAGGTGGACAAAAAAATATATGGTCAAAACATGATGAGATAAATTATGCATTCAGTCAGTGGCAGCAGCATTTTTTTTCTTGTCCCTTCCCCTAACAAAAAATGGCAACCAAGATGCAGGAATGTGCACGTAAATGCATGTAACCTATGCATGCGTGCACAGATATTTTAAAGACAATACTTTGGATTTTATTTGGCTCATGAGTTACTTTGGTTATTGGGACACAGGCTACATCGTTTGCGATACTTTAGAACATTTATATTAATCAGGTCAGAACCATGGACCAACATGGACGGTCATAGAATCAAATCAACAAGTCAACAAATCAACTAATTATCGTTGGGATGTTTACATAACTAAAGCTTAGGCCTATGCTACTTGTGTGTCAGTATCAGAGGAAAAGCACAACACTCTGGATAAGAGTCGCTCTGGATAAGAGCGTCTGCCAAATACCAATAATGTAATGTAATGTAATGGCTGATGTGAACATGAACTGAAGCTCCTAGCCCGTATCTACATGATGTATACATTACACTACTGCCACACAATTGGCTGTTTAGATAATAGCATGAATAATTGATACAGTTAAGAGAGAAGTTATTCAGTTAATTGTGTAATAGTTAACAAAGCAAGGTCCCCGTGTCTCATTGTATTGCTCGCCCCAACTCTGAACATGCAGCAGACTGGTATGACTGATCAGCCTGCCAGCTGACAAAATTGTCCTAGTTCTGAACAAATTGTGAGATTGCCGACTTTCTGATGTCTACTGCCTTAGAGAAGTGTAAGAGTCAGTGTACCGAATGCAGATAAATTTGCACAACTTCACAAAATCACAAAAGGAATGTTTTAGGTTTTGACCATACATGTCCTATTTTTGGTTCTTTGTTTTAAACAGAGAGTGGAGTTGCAAAACCTTCAAGCAAGGAATGGAACTGCGAGTCACCGGTGTCCCTAAACCTAATCCGGATCGGTGAGTCACTGCTGCCTCTTACTCTACGAGACCTCTTGATGCTGCTGCTTAATCTCTTGATGTCTTCATCCATGGTCATCCATCATCCATCCCGTGTGTGGCTCTCTTTCCCTCCCAGTTTCACAATCAATGTGGGTGAATCTGATTCCAAAATTGCACTACACGTCAACCCTCGTTTTCAAGGCTCTGGCCCAGGTGTCATCGTCCTGAATGCCATGAAGGATGGGTCCTGGGATACTGAAGTGAGAGATGAAAGAAACTTTCCTTTCCAGCAGGGTGAGGAGTTTGAGGTAAGGCCTCAGACAGGGAGACTTCCAGTCCTCTGTACTTGTGTTCCATGGATCAGCCTGTAACTTGGCACCACTTGTGAGACAGTTCACCTAGGAATCTTTAGCCACCATTCCTTCATAGTCCTGTATGTAAGAGAAATTGACCCTTTTGACACAGGCTACATCGTTTGCAATACTTTAGAACATTTATATTAATCAAGTCAGAACCATGGACCAACATGGACGGTCATAGAATCAAATCAACAAGTCAACAAATCAACTAATGATCGTTGGGATGTTTACATAACTAAAGCTTAGGCCTATGCTACTCGTGTGTTAGTATCAGAGGAAAAGCGCAACACAATAAATTCACTGAATGTATTGTTCACTGTGTTCTTATGCCTAATTCACTGGATGCATTTTTGCAATAAAATATGAATTAATGTATGAAAATCAGTTACTTTCTTAGCTTTTGTTTTAGCCTTCAACTTGTCATTATTATTGTAAAAAAATAACAGTATATTTCTATGTATTGCAGGTACTTATTCTTAATTATGGATGTCCTCCAGTTGATAAAACTAAACGGACCTATTTGGTCGCTTCCTCTTTGTTAAGGGATACAGAACAGCCCCATGACTTAACATTGGTGGAACGCTAGGTTCACAGCAGAAAACCAGTCCAACAATTGAAAAAACAAATCTAATTCACGGTAACTTCAGGAGAATTAGCAGCTTCCTAGGCTAATTTGAATGCAATACAAGTGAAGTACATTTACGGACGTATGACGAATGTTAATTAATGATTACACGATTGAGCAGTTCTCACATTAACGTCCTTAACGTTCTCACAGTGATTGCGATGGGCAACTGTCACTGAAAACAGGGTTGCATTTGAGCGATTATTTTTCCAAAAAGCCGTCCAGTTTACGTAGTTTTGCTACCTTCTCCTCTTGGTCCCTTTTATCCTTTCTTTTCTGCAACCCACTTTTGTGCTTTTTAGGGCATTTTCACAACAGGCAGCTAAATGGCGCTCAATATTTTACACATTAGAGTAGTTACAGTTTTTTACAATCGTTTTCACACTTGTCTCAATACCATGTCCACTTTTTCAAAACTCTTCACACAGTGTGCTTTTGAAACACACACCTGAGCAAATCAGTTAACATTTGGTGCAAAATGCACTTCAACCACCAAAACACTTAATATTTCACCCAAAAGTGACTCTTGCTGCCATAACTATAGCACATGCTTTCTCCCATAAGACTACTTTGTCACTCAATGTTCAATGAACTACAAAACACAAACAACTTGGAGCATTGCTAAATACATATATTATGTGTTTCCCTTTCCTCTATTTTTGCATCCGCAAATATTTCAAACCAAGTAGCTAAAGAAACTTTTGATCTGTTGGTTTGCCTCTCACAATAGACAGTAAATTTACAGTAAACTGTAAATGAATGAATGTTTTACTATATTGGAAACCCAGAATAACTATTTTTACTGTGTAATGTAAAACAATATATGATAAAGAAACAAATCACAAAAGCAACAGTATTCTTCAGAGGGTTTACAGTATTTTGACATTTGTTGTCACAATGCAATATACTGTAATTCAGAAAAGAAAAAGACAATACAATCAGTTTCTCAAAATACATTACAATCAATAACAAATACATACCAAAAAGCAATATTTTCCACTATATACAGTAATTTGCACGTATATTGTCTGCCTATCAGTATCAGAAGTCTACTGTTGGCCTGGCCCATCCATCCTGTCCTCTGCATTTGGCCATAGATTTTCATCAACATCACTCCGAATGTTATCTCTTGCTATATACCGAGGAAAACATCTCTATGCGTGCCTTTTCCAGCCCTGGATGTGTTCCACTGTTATGTCCATACACCCAGCTGCCATTGCATCTAGAAGTGACATCTGTTCATGTGGGTGGTGGTCATGAACCTTCACATATACCTTCATAAACTTCATATTGGTACCTGAGTTCCTTGACACCCTCAGAGTTCCTGTCAAAGGGGACAGTGTACAACTGTTTCATCATGATCTGATGTTTCTGTAGCACTCTTGAAATGGTTGTAGTGCTTACACTGCCAGTGTTCAGAAATATGTTGTTGTCTGCGATTATGTTGTTGCATATTTCTCTTAGCCTGATGCTGTTGTTGACAATGACCATCCCAACTATTGTATCCTCCTGTTGAGGCGTAAACATTCTTCCCTTTGTGTGTGAGGTAACCGCTGGGTCCTGTAGTGAGTCAAAGACAAATATGCACTGATACGTCTTCTTTTTCTGGAGACTTCTCAAATCACAGTACTGCTGTAATATACACATCAATTGAACTCCTTCAGTTAGAATGCTGTAAATACTGTATAGTTCCTGTTGGTTTGCCTGAACATCCTCACTATTGAAGCCACTGTGGATCTAGACAAGTTTGGTTGAACCCTCAATCTGCTTCCCTCAGGGACAGACCATGATTTACCACATGATCAATGACTGTGGCTCTGATTTCATCAGACACAACTGTTCTTGCTCTTCCGCGACGACTTCTTCCTCTGCCTCTGGCTCTGGCTGCATCCATTTTCCCCACCAAGGCTAAAGAATGCAAATGCCAATCCAAAGGTGGCCCCTTTTGTACATGTGGAAACGGGGCACAAACAACACACACCTGGGTAGGTTGTTCACTGAAATGACAGCCAGGTGTTTCAACAGTACATATACAGCAGTAATAGTGGAAAACTCTCTTCAGTGACAACTACATCTATATTTACCCTATATACATGCACATTTCAATGCAAGTATGATCACTTTTGTATAGATGGTAACAAGGCTGCAAACAAAAAATAAAATGAATAAACTGAATAAACTTTCTGCTCAAATCAGAATATAGTTTCATTTTTCTGCCAAAATGTAGCATATTTCCTTCCACAATGATCAGAATTTTATTGGGTTTTGAACTGAAAGTGAACTGTTTTGAACAGAGTATCTAAATGTCTGCAAAATTTGCTGTGTTTGTACAAACATTTGCTGGTAGTGAACACTGACTGAGAGAGGTATTCATGAATTTTGGAAGAAGTGGTGATTGAATGCCTTTAGTATCAAAGCAATGCAAAAATATCCACAGTTTAGTTCACATAGTCTATTGATATGGTGAATGTGTTAAGGGTTTTGAAAAAGTGGACATGGTATTGAGACAAGTGTGAAAACGATTGTAAAAAACTGTAATATCAACACAGGATCAAGACAGTTCACATTGGAAAACAACAAACATATTTCCCAGCAGCACTCTTGGCATATGAGAAAAGAACACCAACACCAAAAGAATTAGCCTGCCTCCCGCCATTTCATTGAATAGTTGATACATTATAGCCCTTTTTTGTAAATCAGACGCACGGTATGAATTTTGCATGATCACATATTGAAGATGGAAAGCGTAATACCCATGACTGAGACGAGTTTGCTTATTTAAGGATATATAACCACACCACCAGTCTTAAAGCAAATAGTGTTGTATTATTTTCCGGTGAGTGAGTAAGACGTCATTAAAAATCGGAGGTACTCGATTTATTTTTAAAAAGCAAACTCGTCTGGTTCCTCAGTGGTGGAATGACTTGCTACCACTGTCAGGACAGCAGAATCCCTCCCCTATTTCGACACAGACTCAAAACACACCTTTTCGAACTCTACCTCTGTCCTCCCTCCTGATTTCCCCCCTTTCTGATATCCCTCCTTGTCTAACCCAAAAAAAAAAAAAATTGCACTTATGATAACGACTATATGTTTAGAACAACATTCCTTGTGTATTTTCCGAGTTATGGATGTGATGCTTTGACTTGTGGAAGAACCTAGGCACTTGTAAGTCGCTTTGGATTAAAAGCATCTGCCAAATGACAAAAATGTAAATGTAAATGTAAATTTGTTGACTTGTTGATTTGATTCTATGACCATCCATGTTGGTCCATGGTTCTGACTTGATTAATACAAATGTTCTAAAGTTTTGCAAACAATGTAGCCTGTGTCCCACTCACCAAAGTAACTTGTGGCTTTGGGGTGGGATCAGCACATGTTCGACACCATCATTTGCTTCATTTGCTTCGACCTCCAAAGCTCCAGAGGAGCTTTTGTGAGTGAAGTCTTTGCCTTCGATGGAGGTCTGGCTGTAATAGGCTTGCAGGGGCTGTCCTCCCATATTGATCACATTGTTACGCATGACACTCATATGTGCATGTGTGTGTGTGTGTGTGTGTGTGTGCATATGTGTATGTGTGTGTGTGTGTATGTGTGCGTGTGTGCATATGTAGATGTGTGCATGTGTGTGTGTGTGTGTGTGTGTGTTTGCGTGTGTATATGCATATGTGCGTGTGTGTGTGTGTGTGTGTGTATGTGCATGTGTGTATATGTGTGTGTGTGCATATGTGTATATGTGTGTGTGCATATGTAGATGTTGTGGTGCCTCGGGGTGGATCCTGAGGGCAGTGGGTAGGCCCAGCTGGAAACCAGACACAGGAGTCAGCAATATTTCTCTTGTTTTGTTTTTTTTCGTCGGGGGATTGCTGATAGTGCCCCCCCTCAGGGCAAGGGTAGGGAAAAATGGGAGAAAATAAAAGGGGCGTTCAGGCAAAAATAACTTGGGTTCTTCCCAGACCGGGGTATTCTTCAGGGCCTCCTTCCTCCTTCCCTCCTGGACCGCGTCAGGGCTGGGGGAAGCACAAAGGGATAGGGTGATTTGAAGGCACTTTATTATCCTCACGTGTCCGTCGGTAAAGGTTGGGTCTCCTTTAAGATCAATCCTCAGGGTCAGTACGGCAGGGCGCAGACGGTCCTTCCTCTCTCTGCCTCTTCCTTCCTCAGAATAGGCGCCGACTGACACCGTTTGCAGCCTCGACCGCGCCTTAAATACCTTCCCTGCTCATTAGGGAAACAGGCTGCAGCTGAGTCAGTAGTTTTCCACAGTGCTCACTCACGTGCGCTGTCCGGGGTTCTGGACTGCAGGAAGAGGAATCTCTCTCTCCAGGGTGCTGATCTCCCCATCACCTCTCTAGGAAGATACACTCCTTCGCATACCATTCCCAATGCATGACGTTTGTGTGGTTGCGTTGTGCGGGTCCTTCCGGGGTTCTCCACCCACGTGGCGCAACATGCAGGAGCAGGGGCACCACAATGTGCATATGTGCGTGTGTGTGTGTGTGTGTATGCGTGTGTGTGAGTGTGTGTGAGTGTGTGTGAGTTTCAACTCTGTTCTGTAACTCAGCCTCCCTATTCTATCACTGATTACTTGCTTAGTTTCCGTGAAGTGTTCACACCTGTCTCTCGTTATCACTACATCTCCCGATTCTGTGCAATTGTCTACTCCCTAGTCCGGAGCCGTGTGTCTTTGTGAATCCAGTCCGCGTTTTCATTTCCCCCTCGTTATTGTGCTCTTACCCTTTCATGTGTCTCACCTGATGTTTATTTGTTAGACAGACCTCACTCCCATGCCCCGCCTAGTTTGTCTCATTCCCCTGTGTATTTATACCTGTCCTTTTCAGTCGCACCTGGATCGTTCTTCATATCCTGCTTTTTCCAGCCCTTTTGCTCCCTTCCCCCTGTTCTTGCCCCCTTATACCCAAGCCCTTGCCCTTGTGGCATTCTGCCGACCTTGGGTGCGATTCCTCCTCATTATTTTTTATCATAATCAAGCACATGAGCGCACCAAAAATGGGAGAGTGTTCTGCTTTATCTCCTGCACGTATGCCTATATGATGTAAGCTGTGGCAGAGCACTCACCCCTCCCTTACATTTTTGCTGGTTATCTGTCACAAGTACATTTTATTCTTTTAAGCAGTTTTCTAACTATATGCATTGTACATATCTGGATACATATATCCTAGGTTACATTATATTGTTCTCCCACATCATGAATATGTGTTTTTATTATGCGTTTTTTCAATTACATTAACATCTAAGTTTGCTTTGATCACTGAACGAAATAATTCCTGGTTCTTGTCTTTTTTGGGTGCTTTTCCTGCGCTAGAAAGCAGAATGACTTACGGTGCACTTTATAAGTGACACAGCCAACTGTCACCATTCATCATGAACTGTAGTATTTACTGTCAGAAAAGTTAGATATTGTGAATCTCATTCACTTCAAAAGAAGTTTTAAAGGGCCAAATTGTTAATGAATTCTTCACCCTCATCCTCGGACAGTACGTACTGACCAGTACTGACCATGTAATAGTTTACAATATGTTTAAAAACATATGTTAAAAATTAATGTTGCATTATTTTTATCAAGCAAGCCACATTTGCATATATTATGCAGCCTCAATGCCTCATGGGTGCATGGCATGCATTCAGAATATGAAGCAATAATATTACAAATATTTACATTTCAAGTGAGAGTTCTTGTGAAGTGAAGAAATAACAGTTGAGAAGTTATGAAATCCCCAAACAGGCGAGTCATAACTGGCCCCACCTTTTGGTTTTTGGTTTTGGTTTTATTA
Organism: Conger conger; assembly: GCF_963514075.1. NCBI lineage: Eukaryota > Metazoa > Chordata > Actinopteri > Anguilliformes > Congridae > Conger > Conger conger. The sequence continues at coordinate 2,935,049 of NC_083768.1, read as the reverse complement.
CTTACATGACATTTAGTAAAAGGATACTTCCCCATTCTGATGGGGCGGCCTGTAGCGTAGTGGTTAAGGTAATTGACTGGGACATGCAAAGTCGGTGGTTCTAATCCCGGTGTAGCCACAATAAAATCCGCACAGCCGTTGGGCCCTTGAGCAAGGCCCTTAACCCTGCATTGCTCCAGGGGAGGATTGTCGCCTGCTTAGTCTAATCAACTGTACGTCGCTCTGGATAAGAGCGTCTGCCAAATACCAATAATGTAATGTAATGTAATGGCTGATGTGAACATGAACTGAAGCTCCTAGCCCGTATCTACATGATGTATACATTACACTACTGCCACACAATTGGCTGTTTAGATAATAGCATGAATAATTGATACAGTTAAGAGAGAAGTTATTCAGTTAATTGTGTAATAGTTAACAAAGCAAGGTCCCCGTGTCTCATTGTATTGCTCGCCCCAACTCTGAACATGCAGCAGACTGGTATGACTGATCAGCCTGCCAGCTGACAAAATTGTCCTAGTTCTGAACAAATTGTGAGATTGCCGACTTTCTGATGTCTACTGCCTTAGAGAAGTGTAAGAGTCAGTGTACCGAATGCAGATAAATTTGCACAACTTCACAAAATCACAAAAGGAATGTTTTAGGTTTTGACCATACATGTCCTATTTTTGGTTCTTTGTTTTAAACAGAGAGTGGAGTTGCAAAACCTTCAAGCAAGGAATGGAACTGCGAGTCACCGGTGTCCCTAAACCTAATCCGGATCGGTGAGTCACTGCTGCCTCTTACTCTACGAGACCTCTTGATGCTGCTGCTTAATCTCTTGATGTCTTCATCCATGGTCATCCATCATCCATCCTGTGTGTGGCTCTCTTTCCCTCCCAGTTTCACAATCAATGTGGGTGAATCTGATTCCAAAATTGCACTACACGTCAACCCTCGTTTTCAAGGCTCTGGCCCAGGTGTCATCGTCCTGAATGCCATGAAGGATGGGTCCTGGGATACTGAAGTGAGAGATGAAAGAAACTTTCCTTTCCAGCAGGGTGAGGAGTTTGAGGTGAGGCGTCAGACAGGGAGACTTCCAGTCCTCTGTACTTGTGTTCCATGGATCAGCCTGTAACTTGGCACCACTTGTGAGACAGTTCACCAAGGAATCTTTAGCCACCATTCCTTCATAGTCCTGTATGTAAGAGAAATTGACCCTTTTGACACAGGCTACATCGTTTGCAATACTTTAGAACATTTATATTAATCAAGTCAGAACCATGGACCAACATGGACGGTCATAGAATCAAATCAACAAGTCAACAAATCAACTAATGATCGTTGGGATGTTTACATGACTACAAGCTTAGGCCTATGCTACTCGTGTGTTAGTATCAGAGGAAAAGCGCCACACAATAAATTCACTGAATGTATTGTTCACTGTGTTCTTATGCCTAATTCACTGGATGCATTTTTGCAATAAAATATGAATTAATGTATGAAAATCAGTTACTTTCTTAGCTTTTGTTTTAGCCTTCAACTTGTCATTATTATTGTAAAAAAATAACAGTATATTTCTATGTATTGCAGGTACTTATTCTTAATTATGGATGTCCTCCAGTTGATAAAACTAAACGGACCTATTTGGTCGCTTCCTCTTTGTTAAGGGATACAGAACAGCCCCATGACTTAACATTGGTGGAACGCTAGGTTCACAGCAGAAAACCAGTCCAACAATTGAAAAAACAAATCTAATTCACGGTAACTTCAGGAGAATTAGCAGCTTCCTAGGCTAATTTGAATGCAATACAAGTGAAGTACATTTACGGACGTATGACGAATGTTAATTAATGATTACAAGATTGAGCAGTTCTCACATTAACGTCCTTAACGTTCTCACAGTGATTGCGATGGGCAACTGTCACTGAAAACAGGGTTGCATTTGAGCGATTATTTTTCCAAAAAGCCGTCCAGTTTACGTAGTTTTGCTACCTTCTCCTCTTGGTCCCTTTTATCCTTTCTTTTCTGCAACCCACTTTTGTGCTTTTTAGGGCATTTTCACAACAGGCAGCTAAATGGCGCTCAATATTTTACACATTAGAGTAGTTACAGTTTTTTACAATCGTTTTCACACTTGTCTCAATACCATGTCCACTTTTTCAAAACTCTTCACACAGTGTGCTTTTGAAACACACACCTGAGCAAATCAGTTAACATTTGGTGCAAAATGCACTTCAACCACCAAAACACTTAATATTTCACCCAAAAGTGACTCTTGCTGCCATAACTATAGCACATGCTTTCTCCCATAAGACTACTTTGTCACTCAATGTTCAATGAACTACAAAACACAAACAACTTGGAGCATTGCTAAATACATATATTATGTGTTTCCCTTTCCTCTATTTTTGCATCCGCAAATATTTCAAACCAAGTAGCTAAAGAAACTTTTGATCTGTTGGTTTGCCTCTCACAATAGACAGTAAATTTACAGTAAACTGTAAATGAATGAATGTTTTACTATATTGGAAACCCAGAATAACTATTTTTACTGTGTAATGTAAAACAATATATGATAAAGAAACAAATCACAAAAGCAACAGTATTCTTCAGAGGGTTTACAGTATTTTGATATTTGTTGTCACAATGCAATATACTGTAATTCAGAAAAGAAAAAGACAATACAATCAGTTTCTCAAAATACATTACAATCAATAACAAATACATACCAAAAAGCAATATTTTCCACTATATACAGTAATTTGCACGTATATTGTCTGCCTATCAGTATCAGAAGTCTACTGTTGGCCTGGCCCATCCATCCTGTCCTCTGCATTTGGCCATAGATTTTCATCAACATCACTCCGAATGTTATCTCTTGCTATATACCGAGGAAAACATCTCTATGCGTGCCTTTTCCAGCCCTGGATGTGTTCCACTGTTATGTCCATACACCCAGCTGCCATTGCATCTAGAAGTGACATCTGTTCATGTGGGTGGTGGTCATGAACCTTCACATATACCTTCATAAACTTCATATTGGTACCTGAGTTCCTTGACACCCTCAGAGTTCCTGTCAAAGGGGACAGTGTACAACTGTTTCATCATGATCTGATGTTTCTGTAGCATTCTTGAAATGGTTGTAGTGCTTACACTGCCAGTGTTCAGAAATATGTTGTTGTCTGCGATTATGTTGTTGCATATTTCTCTTAGCCTGATGCTGTTGTTGACAATGCCCATCCCAACTATTGTATCCTCCTGTTGAGGCGTAAACATTCTTCCCTTTGTGTGTGAGGTAACCGCTGGGTCCTGTAGTGAGTCAAAGACAAATATGCACTGATACGTCTTCTTTTTCTGGAGACTTCTCAAATCACAGTACTGCTGTAATATACACATCAATTGAACTCCTTCAGTTAGAATGCTGTAAATACTGTATAGTTCCTGTTGGTTTGCCTGAACATCCTCACTATTGAAGCCACTGTGGATCTAGGCAAGTTTGGTTGAACCCTCAATCTGCTTCCCTCAGGGACAGACCATGATTTACCACATGATCAATGACTGTGGCTCTGATTTCAACTGTTCTTGCTCTTCCGCGACGACTTCTTCCTCTGCCTCTGGCTCTGGCTGCATCCATTTTCCCCACCAAGGCTAAAGAATGCAAATGCCAATCCAAAGGTGGCCCCTTTTGTACATGTGGAAACGGGGCACAAACAACAAACACCTGGGTAGGTTGTTCACTGAAATGACAGCCAGGTGTTTCAACAGTACATATACAGCAGTAATAGTGGAAAACTCTCTTCAGTGACAACTACATCTATATTTACCCTATATACATGCACATTTCAATGCAAGTATGATCACTTTTGTATAGATGGTAACAAGGCTGCAAACAAAAAATAAAATGAATAAACTGAATAAACTTTCTGCTCAAATCAGAATATAGTTTCATTTTTCTGCCAAAATGTAGCATATTTCCTTCCACAATGATCAGAATTTTATTGGGTTTTGAACTGAAAGTTAACTGTTTTGAACAGAGTATCTAAATGTCTGCAAAATTTGCTGTATTTGTACAAACATTTGCTGGTAGTGAACACTGACTGAGAGAGGTATTCATGAATTTTGGAAGAAGTGGTGATTGAATGCCTTTAGTATCAAAGCAATGCAAAAATATCCACAGTTTAGTTCACATAGTCTATTGATATGGTGAATGTGTTAAGGGTTTTGAAAAAGTGGACATGGTATTGAGACGAGTGTGAAAACGATTGTAAAAAACTGTAATATCAACACAGGATCAAGACAGTTCACATTGGAAAACAACAAACATATTTCCCAGCAGCACTCTTGGCATATGAGAAAAGAACACCAACACCAAAAGAATTAGCCTGCCTCCCGCCATTTCATTGAATAGTTGATACATTATAGCCCTTTTTTGTAAATCAGACGCACGGTATGAATTTTGCATGATCACATATTGAAGATGGAAAGCGTAATACCCATGACTGAGACGAGTTTGCTTATTTAAGGATATATAACCACACCACCAGCAAATAGTGTTGTATTATTTTCCGGTGAGTGAGTAAGACGTCATTAAAAATCGGAGGTACTCGATTTATTTTTAAAAAGCAAACTCGTCTGGTTCCTCAGTGGTGGAATGACTTGCTACCACTGTCAGGACAGCAGAATCCCTCCCCTATTTCGACGCAGACTCAAAACACACCTTTTCGAACTCTACCTCTGTCCTCCCTCCTGATTTCCCCCCTTTCTGATATCCCTCCTTGTCTAACCCAAAAAAAAAAAAAATTGCACTTATGATAACGACTATATGTTTAGAACAACATTCCTTGTGTATTTTCCGAGTTATGGATGTGATGCTTTGACTTGTGGAAGAACCTAGGCACTTGTAATTCGCTTTGGATTAAAACCATCTGCCAAATGACAAAAATGGAAATGGAAATGTAAATTTGTTGACTTGTTGATTTGATTCTATGACCATCCATGTTGGTCCATGGTTCTGACTTGATTAATACAAATGTTCTAAAGTTTTGCAAACGATGTAGCCTGTGTCCCACTCACCAAAGTAACTTGTGGCTTTGGGGTGGGATCAGCACATGTTCGACACCATCATTTGCTTCATTTGCTTCGACCTCCAAAGCTCCAGAGGAGCTTTTGTGAGTGAAGTCTTTGCCTTTGATGGAGGTCTGGCTGTAATAGGCTTGCAGGGGCTGTCCTCCCATATTGATCACATTGTTACGCATGACACACATATGTGCATGTGTGTGTGTGTGTGTGTGTGCGCATGTGCGTGTGTGTGTGCATGTGTGCGTGTGTGCATATGTAGATGTGTGCATGTGCGTGTGTGTGTGTGTGTGTTTGCGCGTGTGTGTGAGTGTGTGTTTGCGTGTGTATATGCATATGTGCGTGCGTGTGTGTGTGTGTGTGTGTGTGTGTGTGTGCATGTGTGTATATGTGTGTGTGTGCATATGTGTATATGTGTGTGTGCATATGTAGATGTTGTGGTGCCTCGGGGTGGATCCTGAGGGCAGTGGGTAGGCCCAGCTGGAAACCAGACACAGGAATCAGCAATATTTCTCTTGTTTTGTTTTTTTTCGTCGGGGGATTGCTGATAGTGCCCCCCCTCAGGGCAAGGGTAGGGAAAAACGGGAGAAAATAAAAGGGCCGTTCAGGCAAAAATAACTTGCGTTCTTCCCAGACCGGGGTATTCTTCAGGGCCTCCTTCCTCCTTCCTCCTTCCCTCCTGGACCGCGTCAGGGCTGGGGGAAGCACAAAGGGATAGGGTGATTTGAAGGCGCTTTATTATCCTCACGTGTCCATTGGTAAAGGTGGGGTCTCCCTTAGGATCAATCCTCCAGGTCAGTATGGCAGACGGTCCTTCCTCTCTCTGCCTCTTCCTTCCTCAGAATAGGCGCCGACTGACACCATTTGCAGCCTCGACCGCGCCTTAAATACCTTCCCTGCTCATTAGGGAAACAGGCTGCAGCTGAGTCAGTAGTTTTCCACAGTGCTCACTCACGTGCGCTGTCCGGGGTCCTGGACTGCAGGTAGAGGAATCTCTCTCTCCAGGGTGCTGATCTCCCCATCACCTCTCTAGAAAGATACACTCCTTCGCATACCATTCCCAATGCATGACGTTTGTGTGGTTGCGTTGTGCGGGTCCTTCTGGGGTTCTCCACCCACGTGGCGCAACATGCAGGAGCAGGGGCACCACAATGTGCATATGTGCGTGTGTGTGTGCGTGTGTGTGTGTGTGTGTGTGTGTGTGTGTGCGAGTGTGTTTGTGTGCATGTGAGTGTGTGTGTGTGTGTGTGTGTGTGTGTGTGTGTATGATTGTGAGTGTGTGTGTATGTGTGTGTGTGTGTTTGTGAGTGTATGTGTGTGTGTGTGTGTATGCGTGTGTGAGTGTGAGTGTGTGTGTGTGTGTATGTGTGTGTGTATGAGTGAGTGTGTGTATGCGTGTGTGAGTGTGTGTGTGTGTATGTGTGTGTGTGTGAGTGTGTGTGAGTGTGTGTGAGTTTCAACTCTGTTCTGTAACTCAGCCTCCCTATTCTATCACTGATTACTTGCTTAGTTTCCGTGAAGTGTTCACACCTGTCTCTCGTTATCACTACATCTCCCGATTCTGTGCAATTATCTACTCCCTAGTCCGGAGCCGTGTGTCTTTGTGAATCCAGTCCGCATTTTCATTTCTCCCTCGTTATTGTGCTCTTACCCTTTCATGTGTCTCACCTGATGTTTATTTGTTAGACCGCCCTCACTCCCATGCCCCGCCTAGTTTGTCTCATTCCCCTGTGTATTTACACCTGTCCTTTTCAGTCGCACCGGGCTCATTCTTCATATGCTGCTTTTTCCAGCCCTTTTGCTCCCTTCCCCCTGTTCTAGCCCCCTTATACCCAAGCCCTTGCCCTTGTGGCATTCTACCGACCTTGGGTGCGATTCCTCCTCATTATTTTTTACCATAATCAAGCACATGAGCGCACCAAAAATGGGAGAGTGTTCTGCTTTATCTCCTGCACGTATGCCTATATGATGTAAGCTGTGGCAGAGCACTCACCCCTCCCTTACATTTTTGCTGGTTATCTGTCACAAGCATATTTTATTCTTTTAAGCAGTTTTCTAACTATATGCATTGTACATATCTGGATACATATATCCAGATAGTTTTAAAAGGCCAAATTGTTAATGAATTCTTCAACCTCATCCTCGGACAGTACGTACTGACCAGTACTGACCATGTAATAGTTTACAATATGTTTAAAAACATATGTTAAAAATGTATGTTGCATTATTTTTTATCAAGCAAGCCACATTTGCATATATTATGCAGCCTCAATGCCTCATGGGTGCATGACATGCATTCAGAATATGAAGAGTTCTTGTGAAGTGAAGAAATAACAGTTGAGAAGTTATGAAATCCCCAAACAGGCAAGTCATAACTGGCCCCACCTTTTGGTTTTTGGTTTTGGTATTATTACTTACATGACATTTAGTAAAAGGATACTTCCCCATTCTGATGGCTGATATGAACATTAACTGAAGCTCCTAGCCCGTATCTACATGATGTATACATTACACTACTGCCACACAATTGACTGATTAGATAATTGCATGAATAATTGATACAGTTAAGAGAGAAGTTAGTCAGTTAATTGTGTAATAGTTAACAAAGCAAGGTCCCCGTGTCTCATTGTATTGCTCGCCCCAAGTCTGAACATGCAGCAGACTGGTATGACCGATCAGCCTGCCTGCTGACAAAATTGTCCTAGTTCTGAACAAATTGTGAGATTGCCGACTTTCTGATGTCTACTGCCTTAGAGAATTGAAAGAGTCAGTGTACCGAATGCAGATACATTTGCACAACTTCACAAAATCACAAAAGGAATGTTTTAGGTTTTGACCATACATGTCCTATTTTTGGTTCTTTGTTTTAAACAGAGAGTGGAGTTGCAAAACCTTCAAGCAAGGAATGGAACTGCGAGTCACCGGTGTCCCTAAACCCAATCCGGTTGGGTGAGTCACTGCCACCTCTGACTCTACGAGACCTCTTGATGCTGCTGCTTGATCTCTTGATGTCTTCATCCATGGTCATCCATCATCCATCCCTTGTGTGTCTCTCTTTCCCTCCCAGTTTCACAATCAATGTGGGTGAATCTGATTCCAAAATTGCACTACACGTCAACCCTCGTTTTCAAGGCTCTGGCCCAGGTGTCATCGTCTTGAATGCCATGAAGGATGGGTTCTGGCGTGCTCAAGTGACAGATGAAAGAAACTTTCCTTTCCGGCAGGGCGAGGAGTTTGAGGTGAGGCCTCAGACAGGGAGACTTCCAGTCCTCTGTACTTGTGTTCCATGGATCAGCCTGTAACTTGGCACCACTTGTGAGACAGTTCACCTAGGAATCTTTAGCCACCATTCCTTCATAATCCTGTACGTAAGAGAAATTGACCCTTTTTTTTGGGGGGGGGGATCAGAAATGCTGAGAGGAGGGGCTGAGATTCTGTACCCTCCCAGGAAAGCTTCATGGGAAATATTCCAGCCAATTCATTCAGTGTGAAGTACATTTCATCATTAGCTCATTTGGCTTGTTATTTCATTGTTTTTCACTGCAGTCGTAGGGTGTTAAACGTGAACCTGACGGTGTTGACCTTCTTCTTTGGTAAGATAACTCTGCGCTCCTGACCTTCTCTCCTTCCCTCTTCCAGGTGTCCATCACCTTTGCCAATGAGCAGTTTTACATTAGCCTGCACAACGGCCACATGCTGGAGTTCCCCAACCGCCTGGAACAGCCCCAGTACAGTAAAATCTGGTTTATAGCAGACGTCAGGATCACCGGCATATATCTCAAGTCAAGACCCACCAGGAGGTGCTAGATATACCCTTTCTGGCTCCTGATTGGCTGCTCTCTTCTGCTTCCTGGTGCCTTCCTACAGCTGTGCTACAAGTGCTATGATCTCCCAGAGATCAGTGCCTTTAATCTTGTGCTTCTCTGCGACATTTAGACCCTCTGGTGTCTGTCCAAACCCACTGCGTATGATAATCAATCCAGCTTCAATTATAAATCTCTATCATGAGTAAATCTGTGTGTGGCTGTTCATTGGGGGGAGAGGGGTCCAGTTCTTTCTCCAGATCTTATGACTATAAGGGTCACAAATTCACTATTCGGTCACAACTTGATTAACATTTACATGATTTTCTAGGCTAGTGAGTGGTGTTTCTCACGAATGCTTAATACCAATTACATTTCAGACATTACGCATTACATCACACATTAATTTAAACTGACATTTTAAATATGATTTAAACCCTTCAATGAAACCACTTTTGGTTGTTCTCTCTATCTCTCTCAATTCAGTTTAATACGGAATGATGTGTGTGTTTGTGTGAATCCCTAACATGTTAGTTTGGGCAAAATGTGTGTGCTTTTGTCTGTGTTGTGTTTCTGCAATCACAACTACAGTCATATTGCCAAAGTAACACATATAATACAATATATTATATTTAGAAACTACAAACTTAAAACAGTTAGTATAATCTCATATCCTACTTGACAATGAGCCTGACCAGGTTCAGGTTTCATATCTGTCCAAATTACAGGGATTTGTTTCACAAAAAAAACAATGGTCATTTATTTCAGCTGATGAATAATTGTATTCTGTAGTTGTGGGTCTGATTGAGGGTGGATAGGCCTATTCAAACCAACTCAACAAATAGCACAGAATGTCATTCTGCAGTAACTTCCTGTTTGAAAGTGCAAGTCACAGTGAACCATATCTAAGGTATGTGAAGTAGAAATATTCATTTGAAACTGAAGATTTAAGATAATAAATTATATTTATTTTGGCTAAATATTATATACGTTTTAATCAACAATGTTGGGCTACTACCAATGGGACAAACCTAAAGGATGGCAACTTATTTAAGCATATTTAAATGCTCAGTTGAGACTGCATGTATACAAGTTAACAAGAACAATTCAAAACAGCATGAAATGGCTGGTGATGAAGTTGGCAGGTGAACAACATTTCTGTTGTGATAAAATGTGTGCTTTGACTATTAAAACATGCATAATTAATTCCTAGGAACATCAGTGCAGATTCACATGCAGAGGATTTGACAAATTGCCCAAAGACCTCTCTTGTCCAACCCAAAAAACAAAGCAAATAGTTTTCATAGTGCCACCATGACACAATAAAACAGTGCGATACACTCCATTGCCAAACAGCTCCCAGACACAAGCCACAGGAGTCCTCTCTTTGGCCTGAGATAACACATTGATCAGGGCGACATTGGCTCAGGCGGTAAGAGCAGACGTCTCATTGGCTCAGGCGGTAAGAGCAGTCGTCTCATTGGCTCAGGCGGTAAGAGCAGTCGTCTCATTTGCTCAGGTGGTAAGAGCAGTCCTCTCATTGGCTCAGGCAGTAAGAGCTGTTGTCTCATTGGCTCAAGCGCTAAGGACAGTCATCTCATTGGCTCAGGCGGTAAGAGCGGTCATCTCATTGGCTCAGGCGGTAAGAGAAGTCGTCTGCCAGATTTGCCGGTTCAATCCCACCCTGGGTGTGTCGAAGACACACAAGACACCTAACAATGAGCTGGTTGGTGCCCTGCATGGCAGCTAATCGTTGTCGGTGTGTGTAGAATGGGTGAATGAGAAGCATCAACTGTACAGTGTGTTGAATAAAGGAGCTGTATAAACCCATACATTTACCTGAGTGGAGAAGGATGACTTCTGAGGGAAACTCTTGTCAAATACAGAAAGCAGTTAGTCTTTTTTGTTGATCCTTTTGTAGAACTCTACATGTCTTTAAGGTAGTGATGATTAGTAAGATGGTGATGAGGCTCCAAACTTCCCAGTGAGGTCTTTCCCAGAGGTGGGCTTAGCTTTCCCAGGGATCCCAGCTCCTGGGAGTCCATGGGGTGGGGCCTTTGCTGGCTGCTGGCCTGGGTGGGCTTGTGGCCCTGAACTGATCTTGCCCTTTCAGTAAGTATCTTGTAGCTTTCAGTAAAACTTTCAGTATCTTGTCTTGATTCTAGGCTTCTGATTGCCTTTCGAGTGTGATATGGGCGTTTGTCAAAAAGATAACCCAAGTCAAGGAAGCCATTACAAAGCTGTGAATCCTGTTACCAGCCCATCCCCATGACTACCAATAAATACCAGCCCTGTGAGAAACTCTGCATGTTCTACTGATGGAGGTAAATACAGCTGACTGCACCGTCAATAGACTGGGAGCAAATGAGCTTAACGTTGGGTGTAAGATTTACAAATGACCGCAAAAGCCACTTTATTATGGACTTGTGATGTAGGACTGCATCGTCAATAGACTGGGAGCAAATCAAGTTCAAGTTACTTCATTTGTACCCGTTGGTAAATTTGTTAAATTTGTTTGCAGAGAGTCACACAATACTTAAAAACACATAGCGCTCTGACTTGTTCCACTCAATATTGGCTGCTGGAACAAAGCTATTTCTATAGCGCTTAGTTCTGCACTTTGGGACGGCAAGTCTACACCCAGAAGGGAGAAGCCGGAATTCACTGTGCAGAGGGTGGAACTCATCATTTACGATTGAGCTGGATATTCGCCGTAGCTGCCTGATGTATAGAAACTCAGGATTAAGCTGTTGCTCCCCCCCGATCAATTTACTAGACCATTTCACAATCTGCTTCAAAGAGTTTCTGTTCTTCAAAGAAAGATTACCAAACCATGACACCAAAGAAAAAGACATCCATCCATCCATCCATTATCTGAACCCGCTTATCCTGATCAGGGTCGCAGGCGGGCTGGAGCCTATCCCAGCATACATTGGGCGAAAGGCAGGAATACACCCTGGACAGGTCGCTAGTCTATCTCAGGGCACACACACCATTCACTCACACACTCATACCTACGGGCAATTTAGACTCTCCAATCAGCCTAACGTGCATGTCTTTGGACTGTGGGAGGAAACCGGAGTACCCGGAGGAAACCCACGCAGACACGGGGAGAACATGCAAACTCCGCACAGAGAGGCCCTGGCCGACGGGGATTCGAACCCAGGACCTCCTTGCTGTGAGGCGGCAGTGCTACCCACTGCACCATCCGTGCCGCCATAGAAAAAGACATGACGGACTCAATAAAAGCACGATAAAATAGAGTCATCATGGTTCTGTCAATATGGAACCGGGACAGTTTTCTCAAACAATATAAACGCTGGTGCCCCTTTTTGCACACAGCTTCACAATTCATTTCAAACTTCAATTGTGAGTCAATAATTGTCCCAAGATATTTGTACGATTGTACACACTCGACAGTTTGGCTCTTAATGGATGCAACTTCATGTGTGTGGGCCTTTTTTCTAAAATCAATTTGCATATCTTTAGTCTTAGATATGTTTAAATGAAGATAAGATTCCTCACACCATTTGGCGAAGTCATCGATGACTGGACCGTGGCCAATTTCAGAATCCTGTAGCAGGCTGACTATGACCGTATCGTCTGCGTACTTTAAAATGGTCCTGTTGTCATATGTGCTCTGACACATATTTGTGTAGAGAATGAATAAAAGTGGTGAAAGCACGCACCCTTGTGGGGAGCCAGTGGATAAGCAGACTTGGTCTGATAGGGTTTCATTTACCCTCACTCTCTGTGTCCTGTTAGTTAAAAAATCAAGGATCCAGCCCACCAGATTGTTGCTTAAGTTGAACTGTTCTAAAAGTCTACTGATTAAAATGTGAGGTTGAATGGTATTAAAAGCACAAGAAAAATCCACAAATAAAAGTCTAGCATGAGACCCATTCCCTTCCAAGTGTTTAACCAGCAAGTTACGCAAGGTCACTGTGGCATCCTCTACTCCTCTGTGTGGCCTATATGCAAACTGCATGGAGTCAAGTGCGTGCTCAGTTTCCTTTAAAACTTCTGACTTGACCAGTTTTTCAAAGACTTTCATTACGATGGATGTGAGGGCGACTGGTCTAAAATCATTAACTACCACCGCATCCTTCCAAATCTTAGGGACATGCTGCTCCTGTAATGACTTGTTAAAAATATAATGGAATACAGGGCTCATTTGTCTCGCACAAGATTTAACTAGACGACCACAGATATTGTCAGGTCCATGGCTCGTTTATTCTTACAGAGAGGAAGGCCTGTTGTACATCATTTAGGTCTATGGCAAAGTGCTGGTTCTCCTCCAGTTTGTGACTCAGTTCTTGAATTTCCCTGCTAAAATCAAAAGTATCAAAACGATTATAAAAACAGTTAAGAGCATTAGCAAATTCAATATCAGAATTGAAACCGTCTAGTGTGGCCTGACGGCCGCTCTTTGAATCTCTAAGGCCTGCTTTTCATGCTTGACCAAGCTGAACCAAGGTTATTTGCGGCCATCTTATTTTCTAGTTCAGATTTATAATTTTGTTTCGCTCTTAAAATGTCCAATTTCAGTTCCTTGGTAGCTATGTGCAGGTCAGCGGCTACTCCCTGTTTAAAAGCAAGTCTCTTTTTCTGTAAATTGGACTTAACAGATTTGGTCACCCAAGGTTTGTTATTGGGGTAAATCTTGACTCGTTTACAGGGAATAATCATATCCCTACAGAAGGCAGCATATGAGCATGTTACATCCACAAATTCATCTAAGTCATCACATGACTCCTTAAACAAGTCCTCGTCAGTGCACTCGTAGCATTCCTGCAGGAGGACAGCTTCATCAGTCCAAACCTTTATCTCCTTTGTTTGCGCTTTCTCCCTTTTTAAAACAGTTGTATATGTGGGCAGTAGATGCATGCAGTTGTGGTCAGACGATCCCAGTTGAGGAAGTGGGAATGATTTGTAGGCATCTTTTACTGACCCATAACAGAGATCTAATGTCTTATCCCGCCTGGTTGGACAGGAGACATATTGATAAAAGTTCCTTAGTGTCTTTTTAAGGGAGACATGATTAAAATCGCCCATTATGAAGTTTGGTGCCTCGGGTGAAATTGACTGCTACTTTTGCACTATGTCAAAGATAGTGCTAGAGGCAGAGGTGACATTTGCTTTAGGATGGATGTACACAATTGTGATGAAAAGCTGTGGAAACTCGCGGGGCAGATAGAAAGGACGCAATGATACTGATAAAAGTTCGACGTCTGGCGTACAGATACGCTCTCTGACAGTCACAGAACAAGCGTTACAGTATCGTTTGTTGATATATATACACATACTCCGCCTCCTTGAGTCTTCCTCGTCACCTCTGCCTGTCGGTCCAGACGACACGGCGCTCCAAAACCGTCAATGGACAAGTCGGCGTCCAGGTCGAGCTCAGTGAGCCATGTCTCACTGAATGCCATGATGCAGCAGTTTTTATAGTCCTTCTGGAAACGGACATTTCCCTGTAGTTCGTCCACTTTGTTCCTCAGGGACTGGACATTTCCCAGGATCACCGAGGGCAGGGGAATCCGGGCGAGCCTCTGTTTCCTCAGGCGTAGTCTGACGCCTCCTCGCTTTCCCCGCTTCGCTTCCTCCTCTTTGTTGCTCCAAGACCAGTACCATACCTTGCGGGTTTTCTCAAAATAAAGTCCGGTAGCCGCAGCGTGTTGTCTGTCACGCGAGCTAAACTCGCGCAGTTCAATTGGAGCAACATATCCCTGGTGTATTGTGTCCTCTCACCGCTGTATACAGCTGCGTTAACATCGCAGGCGAACCGTAGCAAGTGGAACAAAATCCACAAAGCGGCTGAATAAAACAAATCCACCATTTTCGGCTTAGAACTATGAGCACTTCACAGGGTCACTTATAAAGTTTTTAAACACATAAAACAAGTGTAAAACACCACACGGAAAACGCCAAAATCTCTCTGCTGGTCGCATCGTGCGCATGCGCCCTGTGCACTTCCCTCTCCCTTAACGTTGGGTGTAATATTTACAAATGACCACAAGAGGGCAGCATAAGCCACTTTATTATGGACTTGTTAGTCCTGGCTTTGGTAAAGAGGCTTTTTCTAATAATTTGCACTCCAGATTCAATTTACAATCTCGTCATGCTTGACTCAAACCCAATCGCGTTGTTTTTGTCCTGTTTGCAGGATATATTACATTTACATTTATATAATTGATTGGACTAAGCAGGGGACAACCCTCCTTGCTCAAAAGGGCCTTTCTCAATTGCGGCTACACTGACCACCGACCTTGCGTGTCCCACTCATGTACCTTAACCACTACGCTACAGGCCGCCCTGTATAAGCTACAATTATGTAAGTCAGATTTTCGAATCGCATGAGTCGGATCGATAAATGACACCACAGACACCACTGTCGGTGGCATTAGAATGGTCCAAATGTCGCTTTAAAACGGGACGCATTATTGGAGACTATCTCGACGATCTAAAAAACAGGACTATTTAGGAATTGAAATCGAGCAAACCATGAACAAAACAATAAAGAAAAGTATAGGTAATTTAACTTTCGGTTAGGACCTGGACCTGAGCTGGTTGGGCTTTGTCCATAACCTTGTTGAAACATACATTCGTGAGAAGGTTTACACCGTATACAGGCCATACGTTCTGGTACGGATCCAAAAGCTATCACAAAATGCATGGTTTTCCGCAGCGGTTTAGCCTTAACAAGAAACTGCCCCGCCTTAGATAATTAAACATTTTCTAAAAGAAAAATAAGAAATCCGACTGCGTCGCAAGGTGACGTCGAGCATTTGCCGGTTTAAAATAACAATGCGCAGTTTGTCATTCGATCGTTATCAAATTGGACCAACATATTTTTCATGATGGCGTTTGCCGTCTAAAGGTAATCTCCACACATGCAAAAACGTAAAAATATTTTTGGTGGAAAACGCCACAGACTCCAAATATACTATATTTAAATCATTGTCTTGAAAGTCATGAGATGGTTTTGACATAATCTACAACGAGTGTCACTGTTACAACCTATCCCACCACTGGGGTGAGTTGTAACACCAGCTGGGAATGGATGGAACAGGAACAGAAGATTAGCATGAATCAGACCCACACTCTTACATTCACACAGTAACTTGTGTATAGGCCTGAATTAAACATTAAAATAAAAACTTGTTCTTAAACATGAAATGTAAAATGCCCTATTTCGAACATCATTTGAAAACAAAATAGGTTTTTAGTCTTTCTAGTCTTTAAACTTAAAACTGCTTTATTTCTAATAATCTATTTCCAAAGCAATATACTGTAACGGTGTGTGTGTGTGTGTGTGTGTGCATGTATTACTTTTGTGTGTGTGTGTGTGTGTGTGTGTGTGTGTGTGTGTGTGAGTGTGAGTGTGCGTGTGAGTGTGTGTGTCTGTGTGTGAGCGTGTATGTGTGTGTGGGTATGTGTATGTGTGTGTGTGTGTCTGTGTGAGGGTGTGTGTGTGGGTATGTGTGTGTGTGTCTGTGTGAGGGTGTGTGAGGGTGTGTGTGTGTGTGTGTGTGTGTGTGTGTCTGTGTGAGGGTGTGTGTGAGTGTGTGTGTAAGTGCATCATTCTGACCAGGTGTTTAATATCGCTGCGGGTTTTCCTCTTGACGCGGTAACGTAGATTTTTTTAAATTGCTCATTTGAACAGCAAGGGTTAGGGCTTGAGCCAGGTTGTTTGTCTATTACCTGTTAATCACTTCTACTGGTTGCATACCTGTAGAGTGATTGAACATTTGTCTTAAGTAACTTAAATAGCTGTGGAATTTATCAGTAGATTAGCTTTGATTTGGTATTGCTTGTGAGCAATTGTAGGCCATTTAAATAGGCGTGTCAGAGCGACGCTAGCGTATATTAGACTGGCGAAAGTTGTCCTTAGTCAGTAAGTGCATCATTCTGACCAGGTGTTTAATATCGCTGCGGGTTTTCCTCTTGACGCGGTAACGTAGATTTTTTTAAATTGCTCATTTGAACAGCAAGGGTTAGGGCTTGAGCCAGGTTGTTTGTCTATTACCTGTTAATCACTTCTACTGGTTGCATACCTGTAGAGTGATTGAACATTTGTCTTAAGTAACTTAAATAGCTGTGGAATTTATCAGTAGATTAGCTTTGATTTGGTATTGCTTGTGAGCAATTGTAGGCCATTTAAATAGGCGTGTCAGAGCGACGCTAGCGTATATTAGACTGGCGAAAGTTGTCCTTAGTCAGTAAGTGCATCATTCTGACCAGGTGTTTAATATCGCTGCGGGTTTTCCTCTTGACGCGGTAACGTAGATTTTTTTAAATTGCTCATTTGAACAGCAAGGGTTAGGGCTTGAGCCAGGTTGTTTGTCTATTACCTGTTAATCACTTCTACTGGTTGCATACCTGTAGAGTGATTGAACATTTGTCTTAAGTAACTTAAATAGCTGTGGAATTTATCAGTAGATTAGCTTTGATTTGGTATTGCTTGTGAGCAATTGTAGGCCATTTAAATAGGCGTGTCAGAGCGACGCTAGCGTATATTAGACTGGCGAAAGTTGTCCTTAGTCAGTAAGTGCATCATTCTGACCAGGTGTTTAATATCGCTGCGGGTTTTCCTCTTGACGCGGTAACGTAGATTTTTTTTAATTGCTCATTTGAACAGCAAGGGTTAGGGCTTGAGCCAGGTTGTTTGTCTATTACCTGTTAATCACTTCTACTGGTTGCATACCTGTAGAGTGATTGAACATTTGTCTTAAGTAACTTAAATAGCTGTGGAATTTATCAGTAGATTAGCTTTGATTTGGTATTGCTTGTGAGCAATTGTAGGCCATTTAAATAGGCGTGTCAGAGCGACGCTAGCGTCCCAGTTTGTGATGTTATGTTTCTCCCCATCCCAGTCTGCTCTCTCCCTCGAAGACCCCCCCTGCGACGTGGGCCTCCACGGCGTCGGAACCCCTCAAACCTCAGCTATCCCCCGCTGACCCCCTGTGAGGACTTTGCTGTCACAGGGGGACTATGGAACTGCCAGTCTGCCACTCGGAAGGCTGACTTCATCCCTGCGTATGCCTCCCTCCAGTCCCTACAATTCCTTGCCCTAACTGAGACCTGGATCACACCTGACAACACCGCCACTCCCGCTGCCCTCTCATCCTCCTTCTCCTTCTCGCACACTCCCCGGCCTTCCGGCCGTGGCGGTGGTACTGGTCTTTTAATTTCCCCCTCGTGGAAATTCTCTGTTCTCCCCCTCTCTGACCTGTCCATATCCACTTTTGAATTCCATTCTGTTGCAGTATCCTACCCTACTAACCTTTTCATTGCAGTTATCTACCGTCCTCCAGGGCCCCTGGGAAACTTCCTTGATGAGCTAGACACCCTTCTCAGCTCCTTCCCTGAGGATGGCACCCCACTGATTCTCCTTGGAGACTTCAACATCCACCTAGAAGCCTCCCAGTCTGCTGCCTTCCTACCGCTAATCCACTCCTTTGGCCTCTCCCTGCAACACTCTCCTCCAACCCACAAGGCGGGCAATGTCCTAGACCTTGTCTTTGTAAGGAACTGCTCATGCTCCAATTTCACGGTTACCCCTCTGCATACATCTGATCACCACTTCATCTCATTCTCCCTCCCTCTTCCTCCCCATCCTCCTCTCCCTCCTCCCTCCCACACTTCCTCAGCCCGCCGTAACCTCCGCTCCCTCTCACCCTCTTCCTTTGCCAGCACCGTCACCGCCTCACTCCCCCCTCTCGAATCCTTCTCCAAACTCCCCGCTGACTCTGCATCTGCCACCCTCCTTTCATCTCTCTCCTCCGCCTTTGACTCTCTCTGTCCCCCTGTCTCAAAGCCACCTCGCACATCCCCTCCCAGTCCTTGGATATCTGACACCCTCCGTACCTCCAGGGCCAGCCTCCGCGCAGCCGAGAGGAAGTGGGGGAAATCCAGAGACGCTTCCGACCTCATGACTTACCAGTCTCTCCTGGCGGCATTCTCTTCCGATGTCACTGCCGCCAAAGCAAAATACTATCAAACGCAAATTCAGAACTCTGCTTCTAACCCCCGGAAACTTTTCTCCATTTTCTCCTCTCTCCTCAACGCACCGCCTCCTCCTCCTCAGTCCTCCTTCGCTGCTGATGACTTTGCTGATTTCTTCGATGAGAAGGTCGCAGTCATCCGCAGATCCTTTACAACCACCGCCCCCCTCACTGTGCCCTTCCCCCCCTCTAGGCCCATCCCTTCCTTTTCCACTTTCTCCCCCCTTACAGACTCTGATGTTTCTCAACTCCTGCTCTGCCACCGCCCTACAACCTGTGCCCTTGACCCTATCCCCTCTTCTCTTCTCCAAACTATCACACCTGACATTCTCCCATTTGTCACCTCCCTTGTCAACTCCTCCCTGTCTTCCGGCTGTTTTCCGGCATCCTCCAAGAGGGCCCACATCACTCCGCTGCTAAAAAAGCCTACCCTGGATCCCTCCATCATCCAGAACTACCGCCCGGTATCCCTTCTTCCTTTCCTTTCTAAAACTATAGAACGAGCCGCTTCTACTCAACTTTCTTCCTTCTTTTCTAACAACAACCTGCTAGACCCCCATCAGTCTGGCTTCAGATCGGGCCACTCGACAGAGACTGCGCTCCTCTCCGTCAGTGAGTCACTTCATGCCGCACGAGCAGCCTCCCTCTCCTCTGTCCTCATTCTTCTAGATCTCTCTGCTGCCTTCGACACTGTGGATCACTCCATCCTCCTGTCTGCCCTGTCAGCAACGGGCATCTGTGGCACAGCCCTGGACTGGATTGAGTCCTACCTCTCTGGTCGCTCCTTCCAGGTTGCCTGGGCTGGTTCGGTATCGACACCTCGGCCCCTCGCCACAGGAGTTCCCCAGGGCTCAGTCCTTGGCCCGCTTCTTTTTTCTCTCTACACTCGCTCCCTTGGCCCTGTGATCACTGCACATGGGCTATCCTACCACTGCTATGCGGACGATACCCAACTCTTCGTCTCGTTCCCGCCGTCTGATACGCAGGTTTCAGCCCGTATCTCTGCTTGCCTGAGGGACATCCAGAGCTGGATGGACAACCACCATCTAAAGCTCAACCCAGGTAAAACTGAAATGATATTCATCCCTGCTAATACCTCTCCCCATCTGGATCTCTCCATTTCCCTCGGGGATACCACACTCACGCCATCACCCAGTGCAAGGAACCTCGGCGTGGTGATGGACAGCAGACTGTCCCTTTCCGAGAACATTGCGGCGGTGACCCGGTCTTGCAGGTTCTTCCTATACAACATACGGAGAATCCGCCCCTTTCTCACCCCCTACTCGACCCAGCTCCTGGTCCAAGCGATGGTTCTGTCCCGCCTGGACTACTGCAATTCCCTCTTGGCTGGCCTCCCAGCGTCTGCCATCAGACCCCTCCAACTCATCCAGAATGCAGCAGCTCGTCTGGTCTTCAACCTTCCCAAATACTCACACGTCACCCCCCTGCTTACTTCCCTCCACTGGCTGCCTGTCATGGCTCGCATCAAATTCAAAACATTGGTGCTAGCCTTCCAAGCAGTTAAAGGGTCTTCCCCAGCTTATCTGCAAAAAATCATCAGACCCTACACCCCTGCCAGACCTCTTCGTTCAGCCTCCACAGGCCGCTTGGCACCTCCCCCTCTCAGAACCTCCACCTCACGCTCACGACTACTGTCTGTTCTGGCTCCACGGTGGTGGAACGAACTCCCCGTTGAGGTCAGAACTATAGAATCCCTCCCCACCTTCAAGCGCAAGCTGAAGACACACCTCTTCAAGCAGCACCTCTCCCCATCCCTCCCTACCTCCCTGTGAACCTTAATTGTTGTCTCTGTGACTTGTGTATCAGTATTTTAGTTGGCTAGGTAAGCAGTGTTTGGATAGTTAACTTTGGTGACTTTTGCTCTTGTTTGTTTGTTCAAAAAAAAAAAAAAAAAAAAAAAAAAAAAATGGCCCTTGTCCTTATCCTTGTTGTACAGGTAGCAGTTGAAATTGTACTTACCTCTAGGGTCTTTCAGCGAACTTATCCCTGGTTATGGGTATGCACTTTGTTGTACGTCGCTCTGGATAAGAGCGTCTGCCAAATGCCAATAATGTAATGTAATGTAATGTGTGTGTGTGTGTGTGTGTGAGTGTGAGTGTGCGTGTGAGTGTGTACATGTACAAGTTTGAATGTATATAGGCTATATATCAGAATCCCAAGACTTTGGAAGGGACAGAGCAAATTTTCTGAGTGATATGTCGGTCACAGTTGTCACGCTTTGCATCCTAGTTAGGGAGCAAAGGGTGGTTTAAAAATAAGTTTTTCGTACGGGAAAATATAGATCAACCAACACGCCCGCTGAAGCGCGGTGAGAGCGTTAAAGAGCCTGCTCTTCAGTCACTCGAGCGCCAGCGCATCACGCGCACTAACTTTATTATCTGTGGCGCCTCTGGGATTTTTTCTTTCTTTCTGTGATGTGCATTGGCATCGCCACTCTCTCTCTCTCTCACACACACACACACACACACTGTGATATGATTTGTATATGAGCATTGGAGCCGTCGGTTCTACTGCCGGAATGCCAGTGCGACAGGAATTAGCTCGCTTCCCCTGATAACAGAGACGAGAGAAACACCGCGATGGCTTCAAAAGAACTCGACGCCTCGCACCGCGAGCATGTAAAAGACTGGCCTGGGGTCGAATACTGTGTGTACGTCATGATCGCAACACACACACACCCTCACACAGACACACACACACACACACACACACACACACACACTCACACACACACACACACACTCACACACACACACACACACACACACACACACACACACACACACACACACACACACACACACACACTCTCACACACACACACTCTCACACACACCCTCACACAGACACACACACACACACACACACACCATCTAGATGGTGACACAGTCAACAAGTAATGTTGCCGGTGTAATTAAGGTACATGGCTTAAACAAACCATCGGTGTAATTTCCGTCGTTGCGTCAGTGCAGAAATGCGGACAGTCCAAGAGGTTCTGTGCTCGCCACCACGTTTGCTTTCTGTCTTGCACCTGGAAAGTGAAGTCCATCGCCCCTCACCGCTGTGGAGCGGAGTGCGCCCATTCACCACGGGTAGTTGTTGCGCGAAAAACAAAAACGTGAACCACCGGGCATTCTTGCTACAAATGACGTCGCTGCCTGTTACAGGCCGAGATGTACCGCGGCCGCCCCCTACTGGCGGAGCCTCGCAAGCGTTATTTCCCGGCCGGCGGCGTTCTTGCCGAGAGGCAAAACGTCAAATGAAACACGAAACCGCTGTATGTATTCACGGCGTCCATAGTCTGCATGTAGTGAGTCAATGTGCCAGTCAATGGGCATGAGGGTATTCAGCCCTTAGTAAGATCACAAATACATGATTAGGAGGGTTGCTTTGTATTACAGCCTGTTAATTACCTAGTATTTACCGGGTGAGTACACTGCTACGTGTGGAACTATTAGGTAACTACTTTGATTTCAGTGGTATGCACAATGATGTCCCCTCCAAAAGTATTGGCATAGCAGGGTCAATTCCTTTATTTTTGCTTTACAATGAAGACAATCGAGTTTGAGGTCAAAACATGTACCTGAGATGACAGATCCGAATTTCAGCTTTTGTTTCCTGGTATTTTTATCTAGATTTGTTAAACAATTCATTTCTAGGTGAGCAAAAGTATTGGAACATGTGACTGACAGGTGTTTCCTGTTGCCCAGATGTGCCCTGTTAGATTGATAAACAAGTTAAACAAGAAATAGTTTATGTCTACCAACCACCCGACCACCTCAGCATTTTTTAAATTGGCATTAGGTCTTTTTTTTATTTTTATTTTTTAATATTCTGCAGGTCCTGTAGCATCTATGAAATTCGATGTCATCATGAACACCAGAACGTACCAAGATATTTAAATAACAAAACAATGCAACCCCCCACCCCTCCATGAGCTCACCTTTTTTTCAGACCAAATTTTTCGGTGAGCAAAAGTATTGGAACCTATGACTGACTGGTGTCTCTTGTTGTCCAGATGTGTCGTGTTAGTTTGTTTGGTTAAACAATAAATAGTTCTGAATGTCTACCCTTGGTTTTAGCCTTGGGTTTTGTCTGTGAAGACTGCATTTGTGTTACAAAAAATAAACCGACATGAAGCCAAGCACTGTCTTTGGGAGAAAAGTAAGCCATATTGAAGCTTAAAAAAGAGGGGAATTAATTGGGGATAGCTTGTTCAACAACTGAAAAAGTTAGAAACCACTGGTATACTGAGCAACAGACATGGAAATTTTGGAATGTTCATTTTAACCAAAATTTGTGATAAACATATGATAGTAACGTGTTATATAATTTAACCTACATATTTGTGTCAGTTAAATGAGAAAATATGAACTAAAATGTTTATTCAGTATGTTTGTTAACTCTTAGGAAAAAAGACTCGTAGGTAGCCTAAACCATCAGGGAAATGCCAGATGTGGGCTATATTTGACACTTGGCACCCCATATTCCATCAGATATAATTAGTTTGAGTCTTGATTATTTTAAATTTTAACAGAATGTTTGAACAGAATATTATTCTCTTTATTCTTTGATAACTTATCTGTCCTGCCTTCTCACCCCAGCTCCCTACCTTATCAATGTCACCTGCAGTAATACCCATGATCTCTGCTTCTCTCCTCGGTGGCCATTTCCTTCAACAAGGACAATTTCACAATTCAGGAATCTTGTTGTGAGTTTGTGCAATTCCAGAATAGCCTGGATTACCCATATTATGACTCCATATGGGTTGATGGAAATCAAAGGCATAAGTATCAGCTAAAGACCCACCAGGAGGTGCTAGACATCCCCCTTCTGGCTCCTGATTGGCTGCTCTGCTTCTGCTTCCTGGTGCCTTCCTACAGCTGTGCAACGAGTGCACTTTGTCCCATTGCATTTTTTTTACATTAATGGCATTTGACACTCTTATCCAGAGCATCCATTCATTTAATGTTATATGAATGATTATAGTCAAAATGAAATATGAATACATGTAACAATAAAACAAGCTTCACGGTTCCACTTGCATTTCTGCACAATGTGAAGAGCTGAGACCATGCCTAGTAAAAAACTGACATCCGAAAACTTTGATGAATCCCACATTATTTGTGTACGATTTGTGTAAATGCATTTCTGAAGGATTTGGGGTCAATTTCGCTCAGTTTGATTTAATTTCTAATAGCCGTTTTTGGGCTTCATTTCTGTTTCTATTCAAAAGTTATTTTCTTTTCCTCCCCCTGTTCCGGGAGAAGTTCCTTTCGTGGCTGTGTATCCCTATTCCCCTTCCTCCCAGAATTTAGTGGCGAACACGTTCGAAGGGTTTTACCCTTGGTCGCTTCTGGCTCTCTGCCCTGCCCCGACATTACACCAATGTGAAGTCAGGGGGCTGTTTTTAAAAACCTTATGATAGAGAAAGTATAAATTGTATCCCTTAACAAAGAGGAAGCGACCAAATTGGTCCGTTTAGTTTTATCAACTTGAGGAGGAGTTACGTCCATAATAACAATAAGTACCTGCAATAAATAAAAATATCCTGTTATTTTTCTACAATAATAATGACGACAAGTTGAAGGCTAAAACAAAAGCTAAGAAAGTAACTGATTTTCATACATTAATTCATATTTTATTGTAAAAAATGCATCCGGTGAATTAGGCATAAGAACACAGTGAACAATACATACAGTGAATTTATTGTGTTGTGCTTTTCCTCTGATACTGACACGAGTAGCATAGGCCTAAGCTCTAGTTATGTAAACATCCCAACTATCATTAGTTGATTTGTTGACTTGTTGATTCTATGACCGTCCATGTTGGTCCATGGTTCTGACTTGATTAATATAAATGTTCTAAAATATCACAAACGATGTAGCCTGTGTCCCACTAACCAAAGTAACTCATGAGACAAATAAAAGCCATAGTATTTTTTGTCCGAGGAAGGGCCCATGAAAAAGTCTTGCACCGGGGCCCATCCTAACTAGCTGCTGCCACTGGCTCACTGCATGTATGGATGAATGCATGCTGCCACTGGCTCACTGCATGTATGGATGAATGCATGCTGCCACTGGCTCACTGCATGTATGGATGAATGCATGCTGCCACTGGCTCACTGCATGTATGGATGAATGCATGCTGCCACTGGCTCACTGCATGTATGGATGAATGCATGCTGCCACTGGCTCACTGCATGTATGGATGAATGCATAAATGTGATATAAGTGTGTGTCTAAAGATCTGAACCCAGTGTGACAAATATACAATCATAGGAAGGGGGCAAATACTTTTGAATTCCACAGTGTCAAAACAGTTAGTATAATCTCATAGCCTACTACACAATGAGCCTGACCAGGTTGAGGTTTTAAATCTGTCCAAATGACAAGGATGTGCTTTACTAAAAAAACAATGGTCTTTTATTCCAGCTGATGAATAATTATATTCTGTAGTTGGGGGTCTGATTGAGAGTGGATAGACCTATTCAAACCAACTCATAAAAGTTTGGTCAATTCTATCAGTTGCATTGCTGATAGAATAGAACTTCCTATTTGATACACTTGAATGGAAGATTCAAGTGTATTCTTTCATATTTTCTGCTCTCAAACACAGGCATTCCACTCCTGTCTCAGTAGGGGGCGCCATATCTCTACAAGAGGACAAGGGCATTAGGATAATCAGCAATGTGTACAATGCTTTTTGATGCAGTATTAAACATCACGTCAAATAATTATTATGACTATAACACAGCTGATGCATATGCATTTGACTGGTACTCACTTGTGAGTACTGTAAAAGGACACACTTCTGATTGGGTCACATGTAAAATTTCCATGTCACTGGCATTCTGGCAGAGAGATATCCCAACCAATCTCAAATCCTCCGGTCACGGGAAGAATAAGAGATTGGAGGAAGAAATTGTTCACTCAAATTAATTAACATCATGCTAGGTTAAGAAACAATTAAAGATACAAAATGTGACATTTACTGCAATGAAAACAGGATGGACAAGATGTGATTTGTGATTTCTTCAGTTTATTAAGCAGAAGAACAGAAAAAGATGAAACGCTTACAGATATTTGAACACCATTCACCAAATACCAATCAATTCTGCTTTCATATATGCCGACGTCTCTCAATCACTGAAAGATCTTCAGCTTTTGTGCACTGGGGTACAGCATAGTGACACTGGATGTGTCTTTCTGGCTAGTTCAGAGTGGTGTTTGTAAGCCTGTGCACCCCGTCATCATTGAAGACCACACAGTCATCACCGTCAAACCAGCCACTGTGCACAAACTCTTTAGTGTGCTCGTTATACACTTTGACATGCGTTTGCTGATCTGTGCGGTAGTTGACGTGGCTTTTGGGTGGGATCAGCACATGTTCGACACCATCATTTGCGTCGAACTCCAAAGCTCCACAGGAGCTTTTGTGAGTGAAGTCTTTGCCTTCGATGGAGGTCTGGCTGTAATAGGCTCGCAGGGGCTGTCCTCCCATATTGATCACATACTTGGTCGCCTCATTGCTGCTGGGAACTCCCCCCATCTCAGCTGCAGTTGGAGAGAGAGAAAAACACAACCAAACACATGAATGTCTGGGTGTGTGCATGTGATGCTTGTATGTGCATATGTACGTGTGTGTGTGTGTGTGTGTGTGTGTGCATATGTGCATGTGTGTGAGTGTGTGTTTGCGTGTGTGTATATGCATGTGTGCGTGTGTGTGTGCATATATAGATGTATGTATATGTGCGTGTGTGCGCATGTGTGTGTTTGCATGTGTGTATATGTGCATATTTGCATGTGTGTGTGCATATGTGTATGTGTGTGTATGTGTATGTGCATGTGTGTGTATGTGTATGTGCATGTGTGTGCGTGTGTGTGCATATGTAGATGTGTGTGCATATGTGTGTGTGTTTGCATGTGTGTATATGTGCATATGTGCTTGTTTGTGTGCATATGTGTATGTGTGTATGTGTGTGTGTGAGTGTGTGTGTGTGTTTGTGTGCATGTGTGTGTGTGTGAGTGTGAGTGTCAGAGTGAGTGCGTGTGTATGTGTGCGTGTGTGTGTGTGTGTCTGTGTGAGTGTGTGTGTAAGTGTGTGTGAGTGTGTGTGTGTGTGTGTGTGAATGTGTGTGTGTGTGTGTGAGTGTGTGTAAGTGTGTGTGAGTGTGTGTGTGTGTGTGTGTGTGTGTGAGTGTGTGTGAGTGTGTGTGAGTGTGTGTGTGTGTGTGTGTGTGTGAGTGTGTGTGTGTGTGTGTGTGTGTGTGTGTGTGTCTGAGTGTGTGTGAGTGTGTGTGAGTGTGTGTGTGTGTGTGTGTGTGTAAGTGTGTGTAGAAACAGTGAGAAATCTTTCAGTTTTTGCCTTGGGTCTTCAGGGCCACAGAGCGGAAGGCTTTCCGGGGCGGTGCTCCAATTACGGTGTTGCCAATGTTGCCGTTGCCACCGATGGTGTTGCCGCTGTTGGTGTTGCCGCTGTTCATGTTATCTGTGCTGCTACCTCCCCCCATCTCAGCTGCTGTTGGAGAGAGTGAAATCGAGGGGAGAGAGACGAAGCAAGACATATTGTAAAAGCATAACCAAACAGAAAGGGAATGAATGTCTGGGTATGTGCATGTGCATATGTGTGTGTGTGTGTGTGTGTGTGTGTGTGTGTGTGTGTGCATGTTTGTGTGTGCATATGTGCTTGTGTGCGTTTTCTCTGCTCAGACAAACAGCGATCTAACAAATAATGAACTGTTTTGCAGTTTGGAGGATATGGCGGTGCTGTTGCCACTCCCAAGAAAGCGAGGAAGGTCAGAAGAGCCAAAATCACCTCAGGGAGCAAAAGTCTGCTCAGCAAACTTCATCAAGGTTCTTGGTGAGATGGATTTTTTATTTTTTAAATTCACTCTCTTTTTGTGCAGAAACTGCAGCTAAAAGAAGACATCACATGCGCTTTGCTAAACTAACCAGGGCACATTTTAGCTGATGTAAACTAGCAACACAAACAAGCCAGGCATTTCCTTCCTTTTAACTGTGGCAGTTATGGAAACCCTATATATTTTGTAAATACAATTTTTGTGAAATATCAACCGTGTATAACTCATTACAAAAAAGGAATATCATAAAAAAGCAATATTTGTCTACCAGTTGATGAATACTTTTTATCAAGACGTTGTATCGTAAGGCAGGCTCCTCTGTCCTGGATCTCACCTGTTCAGGTAGGCGGCTGGGTGTGGTCACAGGTGAAGGTCACAGGTTGCTGGAGAGCTGAAGATCAGAGGTGTTCTCAGTGCCTCTCTCTGGGTTCCTGGCCTTATATTCGCTCTGGAGGTAAAGGTGGGGTCAGTTATAACTCGCCTGTTTGGGGATTTCATAACTTCTCAACTATTGTTCCTTCATTTCACAAGAACTCTCACTGGAAATGTAAATATTTGTAATATTATTGCTTCATATTTTGAATGCTTGCCATGCACCCATTAGGCATTGGAGCTGCATAATATATGCAAATGTGGCTTGCTTGATAAAAATAATGCAACATTAATTTTTAACATACGTTTTTAAACATATTGTAAACTATTACATGGTCAGTACTGGTCAGTACGTACTGTTAAAGAATTCATTAACAAGAAAAATTAAATGTTAATGCAATTGAAAAAAAAACGCATAATAAAAACACATATTCATGATGTGGGAGAAAAATATAATGTAACCTACGATATATGTATCCAGATATGTACAATGCATAGAGTTAGAAAACTTCTTAAAAGTTTAATGAAATGTGCTTGTGACAGATAACCAGCAAAAATGTAAGGGAGGGGTGAGTGCTCTGCCACAGCTTACGTCATATAGGCATACGTGCAGGAGATAAACCAGAACACGCTTCCATTGTTGGGGGCGCTCATGTGCTTGTTATGATAAAAAATAATGAGGAGGAATCGCACCCAATCGCACCCACGGTCAAAGACGGAGCCCCTGTCTGTGCCTCACACACCGCAGAGGCATGGGAACGCCAGTATGGATTAAAAGACATTTCAGAAGGGGAATGGAATAAAGAACTATATCAGGGTGATCCCGAAGGGTGGTACGGACCTAAACCTGATGGTCCTCCCCACCCCCAGCTGACAATGGGACAGTTTCCGATGGTAGAATGTCCGGACCCCCATCAACCAGGGCAGGTACAATTGGTGTACCGACCCTATACTAGGGACGAACTGAGGGCAATCTGCTCGGAACTACCGAACCAAAGTCAAACCGGGGGAGAAACTTTCTATGACAAACTGATGGAAATAATACAGTGTGCTAAACCAAGCAGTAACGATCTGGAAGGCATCATGCACATCATGCGGAAAATAATGAAAGAGAAAAGAAAGAAAAAGACAACAAAAAACATCAGAATGCAAACTGACCTCCGACTCAAACAGCTGCAGCTAGAGGAAAAGGCAGAGGACGTGGAAGGGGGAGAGGAAGAAGCAGAGGACGTGGAAGGGGGAGAGGAAGAAGCAGAGGACGTGGAAGGGGGAGAGCAAGAGGCAGAGGACGTGGAAGGGGGAGAGGAAGAGGCAGAGGACGTGGAAGGGGGAGAGGAAGAGGCAGAGGACGTGGAAGGGGGAGAGGAAGAGGCAGAGGACGTGGAAGGGGGAGAGGAAGAGGGGCTGGAAGAAGCGGCGACAGAAACGGCCCTTGTTATGTCTGCGGAGAAGAAGGACATTGGGCACGAGACTGTCCCAAGAAATACAAAGGACAGGGCGGAGGAGACCAAAGTCTGGGCGAAAGAGGCGAGCAAGAATGGCAACACGCTCCACGGCACAGTGGATTATCCTGATCAGTTCGACGAACAAGATTGAAGGTGCGGGGCGGAAAGGAGGATGGAGCATGCAGCAGACGGGTGAGTCCACATTAATGTCGATAAAATGCAAACCAGGAGATTTACCAAATTGGAAATTAAATGTAAATGGGAAAGACATGACCTTTATGGTCAATTCTGGGGCCGGAGTGTCGGTAATAAGTAAGAATGCATGGAAAGAGGAGCAGCCAGCAATGTCTGGAAGAGGCCTAAATACCGTCAATGCAGGGCCAATATTCACCCTCCCTTCAGGTACGTCGAGTCTCAGTAAGAGAATACATACCTGTTTTTCCGCAGTTGTTAAAAGAGGGAAAGGCCCTACAACGGGCACCTCCCTGTTTCTCAATGCCTCAGAAAAGGAAACACTCCTGGCACAGGCCCCAGAACAACTCTGGACCACAAATACAGCATCAGCGGGATTATTGGCAGGTGCCAAACCGCTGGAAGTCTCCCCAAAATCATCTTACAGGCCATGCAAACGGCAATATCCTCTTCGTCCAGAGGCTGAGGAGGTTTATTACGCCAGTGTTTGAAGAACTATTAAAAGAATGAATTATTGTGCCGTGTACAGGTTCCCCATGTAACACGCCTATACTGCCAGTACGAAAGCCCGATGGAACTTGGCGATTCGTACAAGATTTGAGGGCAGTAAATCATTCCTAGAGCCCCTGTGGTGCCTAACCCCGCTACTATTCTGTCCGAAATCCCTGGTTTACTGTGATCAATCTAGCAAATGCATTTTTCAGTATTCCTGTAGCTCAGGAATCGCAACCGTGGTTTGCATTTACGTTTCAAGGGAAACAATATACGTGGACTCGAATGCCACAGGGCTATGTTGAAAGCCCTGCTGTTTACTCTGCCGCACTAGGTGAATGTTTGGAAGGATTCACTTTTCCCCAAGGAAGCACATTGGTGCAATATGTTGATGATTTATTGGTCTGTTCAGAAACAGAACAAGATTGCACTGCAGACACTGTGGCGCTTCTCACATTCCTGGCAGAAAGTGGGAATAAAGTGAAAAAGGCAAAATTACAATTGGTACAAGAAACAGTGCCATATCTAGGTCATGACATTTCCAAAGACGGCCGTTCGTTGGGCTTATTCTCAAAATACCCAAACCCCAGACTAAAACTTAGATGATGTCTTTTCTAGGCATGACAGGATACTGCAGATCCTGCGTCATGGATTATATGCAAAGAACGCAACCTTTGCAGGATATAATACATGGTAAAGAGTTAGGGTCACATGACCCCTTAGAATGGACTGAGGCGGCAGAAGCCGCATTTTTAGATCTTTGGTGCTCCTATATTAGAAACACCAAATATGGCACTGTTTCTTGTACCATTTTGCAATAGAAGTGAGTTGTTTATCTCCAAGTGTTGTGTCTTATCTGGCTTGTGTGTAGAGTTTAGACACAGTGAATTCTGCAACAAGTGTGTAAGCAATCATCAAAAACTCTAAAGACTAGAAAGCATGTAATGTGAAAGCAAATGTAATGTAATGTAAAAAGCATGTATATTTGTAAAACCTTTTATTTGTTTTCAAATGATGTTGGAAATAGGGCACTTTACATTTCATGTGTTTTCATATGTTGATCATTTACAGAGCCTTGTCATTTTGTGGTTGCACAATGGTTTAATGCTTCATTTGCTAATATGAAGTTGTTGTTGCTGCCATCTATGATGAAATGCGCAAGCATAGCATTTAGTATACCGGAAATGCAATCCAGCCGGACATCCACTCTACCTCCCTGTATCACTGTGCAGCTGTGGCACAAAAGTTGCATCTGTGCTGAATGAATTTCTGCTCTTGTTCTGTGGTGTGGCAGCAAGAGCCCAGCTCCCTCTGATGCAGCTCAGCTGGGAGAGTGAATTAAACCGTTAGCAGTGGGACCAGCCCCCTCTGATGCAGCTCAGCTGGGGGAGTGAATTAAACCCTTAGCAGTGGGACCAGCCCCCTCTGATGCAGCTCAGCTGGGGGAGTGAATTAAACCCTTAGCAGTGGGACCAGCCCCCTCTGATGCAGCTCAGCTGGGGGAGTGAATTAAACCCTTAGCAGTGGGACCAGCCCCCTTTGATGCAGCTCAGCTGGGGGAGTGAATTAAACCCTTAGCTGTGGGACCAGCCCCCTCTGATGCAGCTCAGCTGGGGGAGTGAATTAAACCCTTAGCAGTGGGACCAGCCCCCTCTGATGTAGCTCAGCTGGGGGAGTGAATTAAACTGTTAGCAGTGGGACCAGCCCCCTCTGATGCAGCTCAGCTGGGGGAGTGAATTAAACCGTTAGCTGTGGGCGTGTTCACATTCCTCACAAGGCTCACCTGGGCGGCACTGTCTGTGGTGCTGAATCCTCTCTCCAGGGCGCTGTACCTTTTATCACAGAGACTGGAAAATACTCGCCTTCAATCACCTTTCCCAGCTCCTGACGCTGGCGCACTGGCCTCTCCGCTCCAGTGGGGAAACGATCCCGGATCCGGCCACCACAGTTTCTGTTTGCTTGCTGACCGGATTTTGCTCGGAATACCGTTTACTAACTGCCTAATCTACACCATTCCTCAAAGTTAGTAAAGACTTTACCTTTAACTTCTGTGGTCTCACTATTATGTTCATTGTTCTGGTGCCTTACAAGTGGTTTAATTGAAGGGTTGAAATATTTAAAATGTCCGTTTAAATTAATGTGTGATGTAATGCATAATGTCTGAAATGTAATTGGTATTAAGCATTTGCGAGAAACTGTCACGTTTCATGCTTGTCATGTCATGTTTTATGTTTAGTTTTTGTCTTGCTTATGTTATTGTCATGTAACGTATTATGTTCGTCTGGTCAGGTCACGTAATATAGTTTATTGTCATAGTTTTGCAAACTTGTTATGTCACAATTTATGTTTCATGTTATTGTAGCCCTATGGAAAATTAGGCCTAGATATTACAAGTTCATTGATTCATGAATAGGAATTAATAAATAGAATAAGTAGAATAATTAGGATTTAAAAGGTTAAAAACTTTGCAGAGGTTTAATATTGCATATTGTGCAATTGTCATATGATTTCATGATTAAGTTCATGTATTGTGTTAATTACATGATGTATTACAAATGTATTTTGTTTTCCAAAATACTATGTTCACAATGCTGGACATATTGTAAATATGTTTTATTTTGAAAAGATTCAACTGTAAAGTTTTGCTTTTTGTTTATTGTCATTAGCCAATGAAAAGTGAGTTGAAGGTCAGGGGTGAGGGGGAAGTGGAAAAAACGAGAGAGAGACGTTGGAGAGTAGAGGAGGGAAGATTAAAAAAAGATCACGAGGAATGTGTTGCTAAGCTGTTGTTTTGAAAAGTTGACAGTGGAAAAACGTAGTCCAACTATTTCCAAAGCGTTTGAGTGTAATAACGTGAGTACACAACCCGTGAACTCTACGAGTTGTTATATTCGATGGACGAACTGTTTAGAACAATTTATTCCGAAGAGGAGTTCAACGTTCGGGCGGTCCGCCATTTTGCCTAGCTTAGCTCAGCTCTACAGTGAGATAACTAGCTGTTCTGGATTGCTCACGGACTGTGTGTTCGCCAACCCGGAGAGCTCGACAAGTCTGCGTAAACCAGAGGAGATGGTAACACAAGCGATTTCTGTGAATCCAACCAAATAAACATACTTTCCGGAGAGGAGCTTCGCGCGCTGCCTGTTCCAGGAACTGTGAGTTGTCGTTGTCCGCTAGCTAATTTAGTGTGAAGGAGCCGCCATTTGCTGTGCTACACCGCAAATAAGCTACGCGCCAGGCCTGCAACAACCACTTTGAATTGGGGTATTTTAGTTATACTGCCGGCTATAGGGTATTTCATGTCATTGAGGTATTTCATTTCATTGAGGCTTAGCGCCCGGTATCGGTTTGTTTTTGATACTTGAATGTGCATTGCAAGCTTGTTTGTTAAGCGTGAATTGAAAACTGAATCGAATGAATACTGTACTAAAGTAATTATATTGTGTACATAAGTAAATAGTTACTTTACAAACATCAGTGCCTGTGGATGGTTATTTGCAGTTAAGCTTGGGAACATAGAGCTATAGTTTCTTTAGAGTGAGCCTTTTAGTAGCCTACACTATAAGTTAAAATACAAATGAAGTTGAAAGCTAATAATTTAAAAGTGAATAAATACCTTGTCATAACAGTCTTGCTATACAGTAATTAATACACAGTGAAAAGACAAAATATACACACACTTATTGTTAGAGATAACACTAGTTAAAGAACTCAGGTTAGCTACCCCTATTAATTGCCTGGACAGCAAAGGGGCGCTACATTATGTTGTACTGTTCATTGATTAGCATACCCTTTTTCACGTCTTTCTGCAAATCTTGCATTCCTGCTTTCTCTCTCTCCATTTATGTCATTCACACCCTAATTGTTTCAATTTCCCTTGTCTTCTTACTAATCTACTAATCTCATGTTACCTTACGTTTCTTTTCAATGTCCTTTACTAATTTACTAATGCTAGGGCAGGATAGGTTTACTACTAACGATTACTAATTACCTTGTTAACTTGTCAATCCTCCACATTTGATTTCCATTCTCTTGCTGCTCTCAAGCTAATTGTCTACACCTGCATATAAAGCTCAGTTTCATGTCATGTCCTTGCGAAATTGTTGCCTTCTGTTCGTCAGTGCACTTTTGAGTGTGTTTGTGAAGCAATTGTCTCCTGGTTATGATCCAAGCCTGTTTATTGAGCAAAGATTATTGAGTTGTGTTTTGTTGACCATTGCCTGCATGTACCATGTCTTTGCCTGCTGTCTTTGTGCTTTTGCCCCATGGAGCAGACTTCGGTCTTGACTCTTGCGCCGTCATCGACCCTGAGCCTGCCTACCGCCCGCCTGTACTTCTGCCCCGCTGACAGCTTTCCTGGCTACTGGACTTTTTGCATGTGTACCAATTACGAGACTGCCTTCTCCCGCGGTACTGTGCTTTGTTTTTTTTGGCTGGATTTTTTTGTGTATGAACATTGCTTGTTTTTTGACTACGCTCTCTGGATATTCCCCGAATAAAGCCCTGACGGGACTTTATTACACCACTGTTTCTGAGTCGTGCATTTTGGGTCCAACCCCCCCACACATCCATCTCAGAAACACCACTCACTAGCCTAGAAAATCATGTAAATGTTCATCAAGTGAATTTGTGACCCTTATAGTCATAAGATCTGGAGAAAGAACTGGCCCCCTCTCCCCCAATGAACAGCCACACACCGATTTACTCATGATAGAGATTTATTATTGAAGCTGGATTGATTATCATACCCAGTGGGTTTGGACAGACACCTGAGGGTCTAAATGCCGCAGAGAAGCACAAGATTAAAGGCACTGATCTCTGGGAGGGACAAAGTGCACTCATAGCACAGCTGTAGGAAGGCACCAGGAAGCAGAAGCAGAGCAGCCAATCAGGAGCAAGAAGGGGGACGTCTAGCACCTCCTGGTGGGTCTTTAGTTAATACTTATGCCTTTGATTGACACATTTCCATCAACCCATATGTAGTCATAATATGGGTAATCCAGGCTATTCTTGAATTGCACGAACTCACAAAAGGATTCCTGAATTTGGAAAAAGGCCTCATTGAAGGGAGCTGGGGTGAGAAGGCAGGAGAGATAAGTTATCAAACAATAAAGAGCATAATATATCACTTGACTTCACAAATGTTATTGACATCACATGAATCAGAACAATTCAATTAATTAAAAATAATCAAGATCGCCAGCCTTGGGTGGGATAAATTATGATTGCAATCTATGCTTGTGGAGGCATTACCCCCCCATGCCCCCTCATGACACAGATACCAAGTTGCAGGCTGACACATGGAGCACAGGTACAGAGGACTGGACCAAGTGTCCTTTCAGCACCTCCAACTCAGTGTCTCCCTGTCCTAGGACTCACCTCCAACTCAGTGTCTCCCTGTCCTAGGACTCACCTCCAACTCAGTGTCTCCCTGTCCTAGGACTCACCTCCAACTCAGTGTCAACGCCCTGGCTGAAGTGCACGTTATATTGAAGTGCAATGATGTCTTTGGATTTGCCCACATTGATGGTGAAACTGGGAGAGAAAGAGAGACACACAAGGGATGGATGATGGATTACCATGGATGAAGACATCAAGAGATTTAGCAGCAGCATAAAGAGGTCTCGTAGAGTCAGAGGCAGCTGTGACTCACCTATCTTCGGGGACACCCTTGATAACCAGTTTCATTGTTGAATAAAAGGGTATGTTAATCACCTCAGCATCCTGTTTAAAACAGAGGTAAATATATGGTCAAAACATGAAGAGATAGATATATTATGCATTCAGTCAGTGGCAGCAGAATCCCTCCCCTATTTCGACGCAGACTCAAAACATACCTTTTCAAACTCTATCTTAGTCCTCCCTCCTGATTTCCCCCCTTTCTGATATCCCTCCTTGTCTAACCCAAAAAAAAAATATTTAATTGCACTTATGATGACGACTATTTGTTTAGAACAACATTCCATGTGTATTTTCCGAGTTATGGATGTGATGCTTTGACTTGTGGAAGAACCTATGCACTTGTAAGTCGCTTTGGATTAAAAGCGTCTGCCAAATGACAAAAATGTAAATGTAAATGTAAATTTGTTGACTTGTTGATTTGATTCTATGACCATCCATGTTGGTCCATGGTTCTGACTTGATTAATACAAATGTTCTAAAGTTTTGCAAACGATGTAGCCTGTGTCCCACTCACCAAAGTAACTTGTGGCTTTGGGGTGGGATCAGCACATGTTCGACACCATCATTTGCTTCATTTGCTTCGACCTCCAAATCTCCCGACCTCCAAATCTCCCGATTTGGTAGCCAATTGTACCTCCTCTGATTCAATTGGAGGTAGTCGTATTGGATGTACCGCCCGTACCCTCGGCGGCCCGAATGAGAGCGACACGCCTTCTTCAAGTCGTCTTGTCTTGTGCCTGTTGCCGTGATTCCGAGGTGCTTATTGTGCGGCGATCTAATAACCCTGCCAAGTCCCTCCCTCTGGAGCAGCGAGCCAATTATTGCTGCCCCACGTGAGCCGGCCAAACTTGGCTTTTGGCAGGACCGAGAATCGAACCCCAGTCCCCGGTGTGCAACTGCAGCAAACTGCAACCACAAGTCTGCTGCGTCTTAGCCTGTTGCGCCACCGCGGCTCCAGAGGAGCTTTTGTGAGTGAAGTCTTTGCCTTCGATGGAGGTCTGGCTGTAATAGGCTCGCAGGGGCTGTCCTCCCATATTGATCACATTGTTACGCATGACACGCATATGTGCATGTGTGTATATGTGTGTGTGCGCGCATGTGCGTGTGTGTGTGTGTATATGTGTGTGTGCATGTGTGCGTGTGTGCATATGTAGATGTGTGCGTATATGTTATGGTGCCTCGGGGTGGATCCTGAAGGCAGTGGGTGGGCCCAGCTGGAAACCAGACACAGGAATCAGCAATATTCAGAAAAAATCTATCTTTTTTTTTTTTTCTTTCGTCAGGGTATTGCTGATAGCGCCCCCCCTCAGGGCAAGGGTAGGGAAAAACGGGAGAAAATAAAAGGGCCGTTCAGGCAAAAATAACTTGGGTTTTTCCCAGTCCGGGGTATTCTTCAGGGCCTCCTTCCTCCTTCCCTCCTGGACCGCGTCAGGGCTGGGGGAAGCACAAAGGGATAGGGTGATTTGAAGGCGCTTTATTATCCTCACGTGTCCATTGGTAAAGGTGGGGTCTCCCTTAGGATCACTCCTCCAGGTCAGTATGGCAGACAGTCCTTCCTCTCTCTGCCTCTTCCTTCCTCAGAATAGGCGCCGACTGACACCGTTTGCAGCCTCGACCGCGCCTTAAATACCTTCCCTGCTCATTAGGGAAACAGGCTGCAGCTGAGTCAGTAGTTTTCCACAGTGCTCACTCACGTGCGCTGTCCGGGGTCCTGGACTGCAGGTAGAGGAATCTCTCTCCAGGGTGCTGATCTCCCCATCACCTCTCTAGGAAGATACACCCCTTCGCATACCATTCCCAATGCATGACGTTTGCGTGGCTGCGTTGTGCGGGTCCTGCTTTTTCCAGCCCTTTTGCTCCCTTCCCCCTGTTCTTGCCCCCTTATACCCGAGCCCATGCCCTTGTGGCATTCTGCCGACCTTGGGTGCGATTCCTCCTCATTATTTTTCCTCATAACAAGCACATGAGCGCACCCAACAATGGGAGAGTGTTCTGCTCTATCTCCGCACGTATGCAGAGCACTCACCCCTCCCTTACATTTTTGCTGGTTATCTGTCACAAGCACATTTTATTCTTTTAAGCAGTTTTCTAACTGTATATGCATTGTACATATCTGGATACATATATCCTAGGTTACATAATATTTTTCTCCCACATCATGAATATGTGTTTTTATTATGCGTTTTTTTTCAATTGCATTAACATTTAATTTTGCTTTGATCACTGAACGAAATAATTCCTGGTTCTTGTCTTTTTTGGGTGCTTTTCCTGCGCTAGAAAGCAGAATGACTTACGATGCACTTTATAAGTGACACAGCCAACTGTCACCATTCATCATGAACTGTAGTATTTACTGTCAGACAAGTTAGATATTGTGAATCTCATTCACTTCAAAAGAAGTTTTAAAGGGCCAAATTGTTAATTAATTCTTCAACCTCATCCTCGGACAGTACGTACTGACCAGTACTGACCATGTGATAGTTTACAATATGTTTAAAAACATATGTTAAAAATTAATGTTGCATTATTTTTACCAAGCAAGCCACATTTGCATATATAATGCAGCCTCAATGCCTCATGGGTGCATGGCATGCATTCAGAATATGAAGCAATAATATTACAAATATTTACATTTCCAGTCAGAGTTCTTGTGAAGTGAAGAAATAACAGTTGAGAAGTTATGAAATCCCCAAACAGGCGAGCCATAACTGGCCCCACCTTTTGGTTTTTGGTTTTGGTTTTATTCCTTAGAAAAATAGAAACAAGAGAATACTGCAAATGATACGCAGAGGAGGCCTCTAATTACTTTGATTTTAGTAAATTCAAGTTTGTTTTATCATTGAAATGATCTTTACATGACATTTAGTAAAAGGATACTTCCCCATTCTGATGGCTGATGTGAACATTAACCCCTAGCCCGTATCTACATGATGTATACATTACACTACTGCCACACAATTGGTTGATTAGATAATTGCATGAATAATTGATACAGTTAAGAGAGAAGTTATTCAGTTAATTGTGTAATAGTTAACAAAGCAAGGTCCCTGTGTCTCATTGTATTGCTCGCCCCAACTCTGAACATGCAGCAGACTGGTATGACAGGTCAGCCTGCCTGCTGAGAAAATTGTCTTCGTTCTGAACAAATTGTGAGATTGCCGACTTTCTGATGTCTACTGCCTTAGAGAAGTGAAAGAGTCAGTGTACCGAATGCGGATAAATTTGCACAACTTCACAAAATCACAAAAGGAATGTTTTAGGTTTTGACCATACATGTCCTATTTTTGGTTCTTTGTTTTAAACAGAGAGTGGAGTTGCAAAATCTTTCCTTCAAGCAAGAAATGGAACTGCGAGTCACCGGTGTCCCTGGATCCCCTAAGCATGGGTGAGTCACTGCTGCCTCTGACTCTACGAGACCTCTTGATGCTGCTGCTTAATCTCTTGATGTCTTCATCCATGGTCATCCATCATCCATCCCGTGTGTGGCTCTCTTTCCCTCCCAGTTTCACAATCAATGTGGGTGAATCTGATTCCAACATTGCGCTCCACGTCAACCCTCGCTTTCAAGGCTCTGGCCCAGGTGTCATCGTCCTGAACGCCATGAAGGATGGGTTCTGAGGTGCTCAAGTGACAGATGAAAGAAACTTTCCTTTCCGGCAGGGCGAGGGGTTTGAGGTGAGGCCTCAGACAGGGAGACTTCCAGTCCTCTGTACTTGTGTTCCATGGATCAGCCTGTAACTTGGCACCACTTGTGAGACAGTTCACCTAGGAATCTTTAGCCACCATTCCTTCATAGTCCTGTATGTAAGAGAAATTGACCCTTTTGGGGGGGGGGGGGGGGATCAGAAATGCTGAGGGGAGGGGCTGAGATGCTGTACCCTCCCAGGAAAGCTTCATGGGAAATATTCCTGCCAATTCATTCAGTGTAAAGTACATTTCATCATTATATCATTTGGCTTGTTATTTCATTGTTTTTCACTGCAGTCGTAGGGTGTTAAACGTGAACCTGACGGTGTTGACCTTCTTCTTTTGTAAGATAACTCTGCGCTCCTGACCTTCTCTCCTTCCCTCTTCCAGGTGTGCATCACCTTTGCCAATGAGCAGTTTTACATTAGCCTGCACGACGGCCACATGCTGGAGTTCCCCAACCGCCTGAAACAGCCCCAGTACAGAAAAACCTGGTTTACAGCAGACATCATAGCATATATCTCAAGTAAAGACCCACCAGGAGGTGCTAGATATACCCTTTCTGGCTCCTGATTGGCTGCTCTGCTTCTGCTTCCTGGTGCCTTCCTACAGCTTTGCTACGAGTGCTACGATCTCCCAGAGATCAGTGCCTTTAATCTTGTGCTTCTCTGCGACATTTAGACCCTCTGGTGTCTGTCCAAACCCACTGCATATGATAATCAATCCAGCTTCAATAATAAATCTCTATCATGAGTAAATCTGTGTGTGGCTGTTCATTGGGGGGAGAGGGGTCCAGTTCTTTCTCCAGATCTTGTGACTATAAGGGTCACAAATTCACTCTTTGGTCACAACTTGATTAACATTTCCATGATTTTCTAGGCTAGTGAGTGGTGTTTCTCACGAATG
Source organism: Conger conger (assembly GCF_963514075.1). Lineage (NCBI taxonomy): Eukaryota > Metazoa > Chordata > Actinopteri > Anguilliformes > Congridae > Conger > Conger conger. Next base: position 2,894,521 of record NC_083768.1, on the reverse strand, counting down.
CTTAATACAAATTACATTTCAGACATTACGCATTACATCACACATTAATTTAAACTGACATTTCAAATATGATTTAAACCCTTCAATTAAACCACTTTTGGTTTTTCTCTCTATCTCAATTCAGTTTAATACAAAATGATGTGTGTGTTTGTGTGAATCCCTAACATGTTAGTAAACCAACTCCCCTTCTGCAGAATAAAAAAACTGACCATTTACACACAGTCCCTGCCTCTTACTTTGCCACTGGAATCTAATAGTATTATAACACAACAACCCGATCAAATAGTTACATTACATAATAGGCATATGGCAGACGCTCTTATCCAGAGTGATGTACAAAGTGCATACCCATAACCTGGGACAAGTGGGCTGAAAGACCCGAGTGGGAAGTACAATTTCAAGTGCTATGAATTAGGACTTGGGCCTTGCAGATTAATCTGACAATGGAAAATATCTATAAAACCGTTTTTATACAAAACAACGTGAAAGAATGTTACACGTGTACAAACAAGAATAAACAGCTTCCATAGCCAAGAAAACAATCCTCGTGAACACAAGTGGAGTAATAATGAGACACACATTAGTTTTCTGAGAAATTATTACTTTGCAGTGGTTCTCTGTTCTCTAACCATGAAACTCCAAATGTTCCTCAGACCTGACCAAGAAATGACGGATCAGTTCATGGCTACAAGCCCATCCAGGCCAGCAGCCAGCAAAGGGCCCCACCCCATGGACTCTCAGGAGCTGGGAAAGCTAAACCCACCTCTGGGAAAGACCTCACTGTGCAGTTTGGAGCCAATCGTGCCTCATCACCATCTCACTGACCATCACTGCCTTCAAGACATGCAGAGTTCTACAAAAGGATCAACAAAAAAGACAAACTGCTTTCTCCAATAACAGTTTCCCTCAGAAGTCATCCTTCTCCACACAGGGTGATCAGATCAATCGCATTCCAAACCTCAGAAGGTATTATCAGAGCCACAAAAATAATGAAAGGGCCTCTTCTATGTTGGTACTGACATGGGCACTTCCCCCTGGGCACTTACCAAACATATATATCTCTTCAGTTAAAACATATGTATCTTTTGAGGTAATCAACATGAATCATTTGAATAATCAAAATGTGTAACCAATAGAGAAATCTGTGTGATTGAAGTGTTTCATTAATTCTCACGTATTACTTTTCATTTAAGACTGATGTATGTTGTTTCACAATAATGATGTAAATGGTAAATGGTTGGCATTTATATAGCGCCTTTATCCAAAGCGCTGTACAATTGATGCTTCTCATTCACCCATTCATACACACACTCACACACCGACGGCGATTGGCTGCCATGCAACATTTCCAGTCAGAGTTCTTGTGAAGTGAAGAAATAACAGTTGAGAAGTTATGAAATCCCCAAACAGGCGAGCCATAACTGGCCCCACCTTTTGGTTTTTGGTTTTGGTTTTATTCCTTAGAAAAATAGAAACAAGAGAATACTGCAAATGATACGCAGAGGAGGCCTCTAATTACTTTGATTTTAGTAAATTCAAGTTTGTTTTATCATTGAAATGATCTTTACATGACATTTAGTAAAAGGATACTTCCCCATTCTGATGGCTGATGTGAACATTAACCCCTAGCCCGTATCTACATGATGTATACATTACACTACTGCCACACAATTGGTTGATTAGATAATTGCATGAATAATTGATACAGTTAAGAGAGAAGTTATTCAGTTAATTGTGTAATAGTTAACAAAGCAAGGTCCCCGTGTCTCATTGTATTGCTCGCCCCAACTCTGAACATGCAGCAGACTGGTATGACAGGTCAGCCTGCCTGCTGAGAAAATTGTCTTCGTTCTGAACAAATTGTGAGATTGCCGACTTTCTGATGTCTACTGCCTTAGAGAAGTGAAAGAGTCAGTGTACCGAATGCGGATAAATTTGCACAACTTCACAAAATCACAAAAGGAATGTTTTAGGTTTTGACCATACATGTCCTATTTTTGGTTCTTTGTTTTAAACAGAGAGTGGAGTTGCAAAATCTTTCCTTCAAGCAAGAAATGGAACTGCGAGTCACCGGTGTCCCTGGATCCCCTAAGCATGGGTGAGTCACTGCTGCCTCTGACTCTACGAGACCTCTTGATGCTGCTGCTTAATCTCTTGATGTCTTCATCCATGGTCATCCATCATCCATCCCGTGTGTGGCTCTCTTTCCCTCCCAGTTTCACAATCAATGTGGGTGAATCTGATTCCAACATTGCGCTCCACGTCAACCCTCGCTTTCAAGGCTCTGGCCCAGGTGTCATCGTCCTGAACGCCATGAAGGATGGGTTCTGAGGTGCTCAAGTGACAGATGAAAGAAACTTTCCTTTCCGGCAGGGCGAGGGGTTTGAGGTGAGGCCTCAGACAGGGAGACTTCCAGTCCTCTGTACTTGTGTTCCATGGATCAGCCTGTAACTTGGCACCACTTGTGAGACAGTTCACCTAGGAATCTTTAGCCACCATTCCTTCATAGTCCTGTATGTAAGAGAAATTGACCCTTTTGGGGGGGGGGGGGGGGGGATCAGAAATGCTGAGGGGAGGGGCTGAGATGCTGTACCCTCCCAGGAAAGCTTCATGGGAAATATTCCTGCCAATTCATTCAGTGTAAAGTACATTTCATCATTATATCATTTGGCTTGTTATTTCATTGTTTTTCACTGCAGTCGTAGGGTGTTAAACGTGAACCTGACGGTGTTGACCTTCTTCTTTTGTAAGATAACTCTGCGCTCCTGACCTTCTCTCCTTCCCTCTTCCAGGTGTGCATCACCTTTGCCAATGAGCAGTTTTACATTAGCCTGCACGACGGCCACATGCTGGAGTTCCCCAACCGCCTGAAACAGCCCCAGTACAGAAAAACCTGGTTTACAGCAGACATCATAGCATATATCTCAAGTAAAGACCCACCAGGAGGTGCTAGATATACCCTTTCTGGCTCCTGATTGGCTGCTCTGCTTCTGCTTCCTGGTGCCTTCCTACAGCTTTGCTACGAGTGCTACGATCTCCCAGAGATCAGTGCCTTTAATCTTGTGCTTCTCTGCGACATTTAGACCCTCTGGTGTCTGTCCAAACCCACTGCATATGATAATCAATCCAGCTTCAATAATAAATCTCTATCATGAGTAAATCTGTGTGTGGCTGTTCATTGGGGGGAGAGGGGTCCAGTTCTTTCTCCAGATCTTGTGACTATAAGGGTCACAAATTCACTCTTTGGTCACAACTTGATTAACATTTCCATGATTTTCTAGGCTAGTGAGTGGTGTTTCTCACGAATGCTTAATACAAATTACATTTCAGACATTACGCATTACATCACACATTAATTTAAACTGACATTTCAAATATGATTTAAACCCTTCAATTAAACCACTTTTGGTTTTTCTCTCTATCTCAATTCAGTTTAATACAAAATGATGTGTGTGTTTGTGTGAATCCCTAACATGTTAGTAAACCAACTCCCCTTCTGCAGAATAAAAAAACTGACCATTTACACACAGTCCCTGCCTCTTACTTTGCCACTGGAATCTAATAGTATTATAACACAACAACCCGATCAAATAGTTACATTACATAATAGGCATATGGCAGACGCTCTTATCCAGAGTGATGTACAAAGTGCATACCCATAACCTGGGACAAGTGGGCTGAAAGACCCGAGTGGGAAGTACAATTTCAAGTGCTATGAATTAGGACTTGGGCCTTGCAGATTAATCTGACAATGGAAAATATCTATAAAACCGTTTTTATACAAAACAACGTGAAAGAATGTTACACGTGTACAAACAAGAATAAACAGCTTCCATAGCCAAGAAAACAATCCTCGTGAACACAAGTGGAGTAATAATGAGACACACATTAGTTTTCTGAGAAATTATTACTTTGCAGTGGTTCTCTGTTCTCTAACCATGAAACTCCAAATGTTCCTCAGACCTGACCAAGAAATGACGGATCAGTTCATGGCTACAAGCCCATCCAGGCCAGCAGCCAGCAAAGGGCCCCACCCCATGGACTCTCAGGAGCTGGGAAAGCTAAACCCACCTCTGGGAAAGACCTCACTGTGCAGTTTGGAGCCAATCGTGCCTCATCACCATCTCACTGACCATCACTGCCTTCAAGACATGCAGAGTTCTACAAAAGGATCAACAAAAAAGACAAACTGCTTTCTCCAATAACAGTTTCCCTCAGAAGTCATCCTTCTCCACACAGGGTGATCAGATCAATCGCATTCCAAACCTCAGAAGGTATTATCAGAGCCACAAAAATAATGAAAGGGCCTCTTCTATGTTGGTACTGACATGGGCACTTCCCCCTGGGCACTTACCAAACATATATATCTCTTCAGTTAAAACATATGTATCTTTTGAGGTAATCAACATGAATCATTTGAATAATCAAAATGTGTAACCAATAGAGAAATCTGTGTGATTGAAGTGTTTCATTAATTCTCACGTATTACTTTTCATTTAAGACTGATGTATGTTGTTTCACAATAATGATGTAAATGGTAAATGGTTGGCATTTATATAGCGCCTTTATCCAAAGCGCTGTACAATTGATGCTTCTCATTCACCCATTCATACACACACTCACACACCGACGGCGATTGGCTGCCATGCAAGGCGCCGACCAGCTCATCAGGAGCATTTGGGGGTTAGGTGTCTTGCTCAGGGACACTTCGACACAGCCCAGGCAGGGGATCGAACCGGCAACCCTCCGACTGCCAGACGACTGCTCTTACTGCCTGAGCCATGTCACCCCCATACCCATGTACCCAGACAGACCGTGCACGAGCAGCATGCATGCTTTGGTCATTACATTACATTAATGGCATTTGGCAGACAATCTTATCCAGAGTGACGTACAACAAAGTGCATACCCATAACCAGGGATTAGTGCGATGAAAGACCCTAGAGGGAAGGACAATTTCAACTGCTACCTGCGCAACAAAGATAAGGACCAGGGCCTATTTGATCATCATTTTTTTAATTTTTACCGCAACATGCAAATGTATGAACAAACCCCTTAACTAGCCAAACACTGCTTAGCTAGCCAAACTAAAACATCCTGATACACAGAAAGTAAATCACAGAAAGACAACAATTAAGGTTCACAGGGAGGTAGGGAGGGATGGGGAGAGGTGCTGCTTGAAGAGGTGCATCTTCAGTTTGTGCTTGAAGGTGGGAAGAGATTCTACAGTTCTAACCTCAACGGGGAGTTCGTTCCACCACCGTGGAGCCAGAACAGACAGTAGTCGTGAGCGTGAGGTGGAAGTTCGGAGAGCGGGAGGTGCCAAGCGGCCTGTGGAGGCTGAACGAAGAGGTCTGGCAGGGGTGTAGGGTCTGATGATTTTTTGGAGGTAAGCTGGGGAAGACCCCTTCACTGCTTGGAAGGCTAGCACCAATGTTTTAAATTTGATGCGAGCCATGACAGGCAGCCAGTGGAGGGAAGTAAGTAGGGGGGTGACATGTGAGTATTTGGGAAGGTTGAAGACCAGACAAGCTGCTGCATTCTGGATAAGTTGGAGGGGTCTGATGGCGGACGCTGGGAGGCCAGCCAAGAGGGAGTTGCAGTTGTCCAGGCGGCAGAGAGATCTAGAAGAATGAGGACAGAGGAGAGGGAGGCTGCTCTGGCATGGAGTGACTCACTGACAGAGAGGAGCACGGTCTCTGTCGAGTGGCCCGATTTGAAGCCAGACTGATGGGGGTCTAGCAGGTTGTTGTTAGAAAAGAAAGAAGAAAGTTGACGAGAAGCGGCTCGTTCTATGGTTTTAGATAGAAAAGGAAGAAGAGATACCGAGCGGTAGTTCTGGATGATGGAGGGATCCAGAGTAGGCTTTTTTAGTAGAGGTGTGATGTGGGCCCTCTTGGAGGATGCTGGAAAACAGCCAGAAGACAGGGAGGAGTTGACAAGAATGTCAGGGTCAAACTGGGTAATATCCTGACCTTGTCCGATGTACGACCTCTCTCAAAATACTGAGCTAATGCAGACAAAAAGGGGGAAGTTGGTCAAGGCTGTTGTCGAGAAAGATCTTGAAATAGAGACAGACCTCTTTTTGAACTTCTGCCTCTGTGAATCAGCAATAAGCCTAGGGGAATGGGTGGTGTCATGGATAACGGCAATACTACCTCACTTAGGATGGATCTTGGGGATTGGAGCCCTCCTCATATTCTCTCTCATCAACCTGTGTCTAAGAAGGGCCATATTAACCAAACCTGTCTCTGCTTTGAAAGTGACCCCATACCAAAAGCGTGTGCTGCAGCTGAAGGCTCAGCTACACCAGGCCGTGCTCTGAGCGGAGCGGGGGGAAACCTTGTGGCCTAAACCACAACAGACAGGGGAAGTGAAATTCATGAGCAAGGCCCTTAACCCTGCATTGCCCCAGGGGAAGATTGTCTCCTGCTTAGTCTAATCAACTGTACATTGCTCTGGATAAGAGCCTCTGCCAAAGTGAGTCCAGTGTGTCCTAGAGGTCCAGTGAGTGACAGAGTGTTCCAGAGTGTTCCAGTGTGTTCCAGTGTGTTCCAGTGTGTTCCTGAATGACAGTGTGTTCCAGAGTGTTCCAGTGTGTTCCAGAGTGTTCCTGAATGACAGTGTGTTCCAGAGTGTTCCAGTGTGTTCCAGAGTGACAGTGTGTTCCAGAGTGTTTCAGAGTGACAGTAACTGCAGACGCCTCCTGGTGAACCTGCTGGAGTTGGACGTCTCTAGTGAAGCCTGTCTCATGAAGAAAGACAGTCTCTAGTGAAGCCTGTCTCATCCAGGAAAGACAGTCTCTAGTGAAGCCTGTCTCATGCAGAAAGACAGTCTCTCGTGAAGCCTGTCTCATCCAGGAAAGACAGTCCCGAGTGAAGCCTGTCTCATCCAGGAAAGACAGTCCCTAGTGAAGCCTGTCTTCCAGAAAGACAGTCTCTAGTGAAGCCTGTCTCTTCCAGAATGACAGTCTCTAGTGAAGCCTGTCTCATCCAGGAAAGACAGTCCCTAGTGAAGCCTGTCTCATCCAGAATGACAGTCTCTAGTGTAGCCTGTCTCATCCAGAAAGATAGTCCCACGGTGGTTTTGTACATAATCCACCAAGGCTCATGTACAAATGTACTTCACACTGAATGAATCAGCTGGAATATTTCCAAGAACCTCTGTACCTCTGTTCCATGGATTGGTATGATTTGGTCATTAAAATTGAGATTCAATGGAGGTGCTTCTATGTTATACAGTTGAAGTAATGTTAGTCAATCATAACCGATAAAGGCGGTGTCAAACACTGTTCTTAGAATTGTGATAGAGTTATCAAATCCCCCTACTTTGTGCTTGTTTGCATACATGTTTTGTTTGGTTTGGCTTTGTTTCCCTGCAAGTTAGTCTTGATTACGATTTGAATCGTTAGAACTTGCAAAATCCTGCCTAAATCAGTTACTCACGAACACATAAATACACACATCATGCCTTATTTTTGTATCATAATCAAGCACATGAGTGCACCCAACAATGGGAGAGTGTTCTGCTCTATCTCCGCACGTATGCCTATATGATGTAAGCTGTGGCAGAGCACTCAGCCCTGTGTGTGTGTATGTGTGTGTGTGCACTCACCCCTCCCTGGTTATCTGTCACATGCACATTTTATTCTTTTAAGCAGTTTTCTAACTATATATGCATTGGACATATCTGGATGCATATATCCTAGGTTACATTATATTTTTCTCCCACATCATGAATATGTGTTTTTATAATGTGTTTTTTTTTCAATTGCATTAACATTTAATTTTGCTTTGATCACTGAACGAAATAATTCCGGGTTCTTGTCTTTTTTGGGTGCTTTTCCTGCGCTAGAAGGCAGAATGACTTACGATGCACTTTATAAGTCTGATATGGGCGTTTGTCAAAAAGATAACCCAAGTCAAGGAAACCATTACAAAGCTGTGAATCCTGTTACCAGCCCATCCCCATGACTACCAATGAATACCAGCCCTGTGAGAAACTCTGCATGTTCTACTGATGGAGGTAAGTACAGCTGACTGCACCGTCAATAGACTGGGAGCAAATGAGGTTAACGTTGGGTGTAATATTTACAAATGACCACAAGAGGGCAGCATAAGCCACTTTATTATGGACTTGCGCGTCCTGGCTTTGGTAAAGAGGCTTTTTCTAATAATTTGCACTCCAGATTCAATTTACAATCTCGTCATGCTTGACTCTAACCCAATTGCGCTGTTTTTGTCCTGTTTGCGGGATATATTACATTTACATTTATATAATTGATTGGACTAAGCAGGGGACAACCCTCCTTGCTCAAAATGGCCTTTCTCAATTTCTCACTACGCTACAGGCCGCCCTGTATAAGCTACAATTATGTAAGTCAGATTTTCTAATCGCATGTGTCGGATCGATAAATGACACCACAGACACCACTGTCGGCGGCATTAAAATGGTCCAAATGTCGCCTTAAAACGGGACGCATTATTAAAGACTATCTCGACGATCTAAAAACAGGACTATTTAGGAACTGAAATCGAGCAAACCATAAACAAAACAATTAAGAAAAGTATATCATGTAATGTAATATAATGTAACTTTCGACGGTGCTCTCCAAATGTATAGGAAGAGAAGAGTAAAATGTTATTTTTTCAGAGCTGGTTGGGACCGGCCAGGAATGGGCTTTGTCCATAACCATGCTGAAACATACATTCGTGAGAAGGTTGCATGCAGGGCATACGTTCTGGTACGGATCCAAAAGCTATCACAAAATGCATGGTTTTACGCAGCGGTTTAGCCTTTAACAAGAAACTGCCCCGCCTTAGATAATTAAACATTTTTAAAAAGAAAAATAAGAAATAAGAAATCCGACTGCGTCGCAAGGTGACGTCGAGCATTTGCCGGTTTAAAATAACAATGCGCAGTTTGTCATTCGATCGTTATCAAATTGGACCAACATATTTTTCATGATGGCGTTTGCCGTCGAAAGGTAATCTCCACACATGCAAAAACAATGGCTAAAACCAAGACTAAACACTGGCTGCGATTTTATGTGTGAACATTTAATGGGAAAGGAAACACCTGATCAACATACAACAACACCTGTCAGTCATTTGTTTCTGCGAAGCTGAAATCAGGAGCCGCAACACAAACAGTTGTTTCTGTAAAATGGCAAAACATATACATGTAATGTAAATGGCATGTGTAACAGAGTTTAAAATGTAGGTTATTTTTATGTGAATTTTACTTGAATTGAGCAGTATGTGAATTTTACTTGAATTGAGCAGTATTTGTTGTTTTGGAGCCCTCTTGTGGAGTTTTGGTTCACTGCACTTTGATTAATATCACGCTTTTTGTCCCTCTTGTGTTGCCATATCCCTGCAGCAGATTCAAGTCTCTCTGCTGAGGGTAAGTTGTTACTGAAACACAGCTGTCTTTATTTTACCAGTCCTTGTTGAATATAGCTCATTTAAGTTGTAATGTGTAGTGCATAATGTTTAACATCATTTTTACTATGATATTTGTGTTAGTTTTGACCGATGGCAATGGATATTTTCATTTTTTCATTTCACGTTAGGCGTTCTAGAATGGCTAGCTGCCATTCCATGCGTTCTATTCCATGCGTGTCATGACTCATACGAAACTGTTGAAGACTAGTTTCTTTCGGAGGAAAATTAATTTATTATTTTATTTTGCACGTCTAGGTTTGCCAGTGCAGTGACCATTTAAGAAGACACTTATGTGTTTTGTTTGTCTTCTTCAGGTATGTGGTTCCATATCATTTGCAGATGTGTGCTAAGATTGTTTTAGCTAGTGACTGCCTGAGCACTGTCGCATTTCATGCTGTGTCCAGTAGGTGGTGCCGATTTACAACTTAAGTCATGTTTTAATTTTGTTTTCATTTCATGTATTTTGTCCTTTTGATATAGGAGATATGTATTTTATGTAAATGTTGCAAAAAGAGAGCAGATTCAAGTCTCTGCTGCAGGTTTGCCAGTGCAGTGGCCATTTAAGACATTTATGTGTTTTGTTTGTCTTCAGAAAATAAACGGTCAAAAAGGCAGTTCCTGAATCTCCTGTCTCTGACTGATTGACTTCTGTTACACATGGAATATTTTTATTTATTTATTTTTAATCTTAAATCCGAATGCCTTAAGTAGGGCAGATCGTGCCACAAACTCACACGGGGCATGTGGATTTTGTGTAGTTGCATTTGTGCAAGAATGATGTGTTTGTTTTCAGTTATGTGCTGTATTTGAGCAGCTCACTTCTTGCGTGAGTGGCAGGATCTTTTGAAAACATCATTGAGTAATTAACAAATTTGCGTTTTAGCACCATACAAGTATATGATTTTTTCACCAAATATTTTTGGTGGAAAACGCCACAGACTCCAAATATACTTTATTTAAATCACTGTCTTGAAGGTAATGAGATGGTTTTGACATAATCTACAATGAGTGCCACTGTTACAGCCTACTCCACCACTGGGGTGAGTCGTAACACCAGCTGGGAATGGATGGAACAGGAACAGAAGATTAGCATGAATCAGACCCACACTCTTACATTCACACAGTAACTTGTGTATAGGCCTGAATTAAACATGAAAAGTAAAAACTTGTTCTTAAACATGAAATGTAAAATGCCCTATTTCTAACATCATTTGAAAACAAAATAGGTTTTTAGTCTTTCTAGTCTTTAAACTTAAAACTGCTTTATTTCTAATAATCTATTTCCAAAGCAATATACTGTAACTGTGTGTGTGTGTGTGTGTGTGCATGAATTACTTTTTTTGTGTGTGTGTGTGTGTGTGTGTGTGTGTGTGTGTGTGTGTGTGTGTGCGCATGCATGTATTACTTTTTTGTGTGTGTGTGTGAGTGTGTGTATATGTGTGCGTGTGTGAGTGTGAGTGTGCGTGTGAGTGTGTACATGTACAAGTTTGAATGTATATAGGCTAGATATCAGAATCCCAAGACTTTGGAAGGGACCGAGCAAATTTTCTTAGTGATATGTCGGTCACAGTTGTCACGCTTTGCATCCTAGTTAGGGAGCAAAGCGTGGTTTAAAAATCTAAGTTTTTAGTACGGGAAAATATAGATAAACCAACACGCCCGCTGAAGCGCGGTGAGAGCGTTAAAGAGCCTGCTCTTCAGTCACTCGAGCGCCAGCGCATCACGCGCACTAACTTGGGATTTTTTATTTCTTTCTGTGATGTGCATTGGCATCGCCACTCTCTCTCTCTCTCTCTCTCTCTCACACACACACACACACACACACACTGTGATATGATTTGTATATGAGCATTGGAGCCGACGGTTCTTCTGCCGGAATGCCAGTGCGACAGGAATTGGCATAGCAGGGTCAATTCCTTTGTTTTTGCTTTACAATGAAGACAAGTTTGAGGTCATGTACCTGAGATGACAGATCTGAATTTCAGCTTTTGTTTCCTTTTGTTGAGGGCTTAGTTCACTCCACAGCTTTGGGCCTCTAAAGGAAAGATTATACTGGTGTCTTGATGTTTGTGAGCGCGATAGGAGTAGATTATTGTTGCTGTGTCTCTTTTGATGTGAATGGACATTGGAGGTGGAAATAAATAGATTCTGAAGGGTGTCTGGAAGTTCATGTTTTCTATACATGAATTTGTGGATGAATATGCATATCTGGTATGTGTTCACTTTTTCAATCGGCAATATGTTATATTTTTTAAAAAGGGGGGCGGATGGTGCATATCTATTTGAGTGGGAGATAAACCTTAAGTATTTCTTCTGTACTGTACGTAGTTTATTAAGATATGTAGGATAGGTCGCTGCCCAGATAATGTTACAGTAATTAATGAAAGGGAACAGGAAGCTATAATATAGAGTAAGATGAGCTGAAGAGTGAACTAAGGGACAAACTTTCCTCAATATGCCCAGCATCCTTGAAGATCTTTTGGTGACTAGGTCAATGTGATTAGACCACTTGAGATCACTATCAATAATGATGCCTAAGAATTTAGTATGCTGGACTAGATTGATTTCAGCATTATTTATGAGAATTTTGGCCTTTTGGGTAGTGTTTATTTATGTTACGAAAGATCATGAAGTTGCACTTCTTCACATTGTTTGTTTCGTTGGAACCATTGCGCTACAATAGATAGTTCATTATTAACAATTCTGATCAGGGAGTGAAAATCATCGTGGGAAGCTATGAGATTTGTGTCATCCGCGAACAGAACTGGAAGGAGATTTGTACATGACATGGCCATATCGTTTATATAGATTAAAAATAATAAAGGACCCAGGACCAACCAAACCAAACCAAACCAAACCAGCTGCTCTCAAACACAGGCATTCCACTCCTGTCTCAGTAGGGGGCGCCATATCTCTACCAGAGGACAAGGGCATTAGGATAATCAGCAATGTGTACAATGCTTTTTGACATACTGTAATCATTACATTGTGAAGAGCAGTATTAAACATCATGTCAAAAAATTATTATGACTATAACACAGCTGATGCATACGCTTTTGACTGGTACTCACTTGTGCGATTGAAACAGTTTCGACTCCCGCTTCGCCCACGACTACGCCTCTGCCTGCCGTCTGTCTGTTCATCTGCCCCGCTGACAGCTCTCCTGCTACCGGACCTCCCTGCACGTCTACCGACTACGAGTTTGCCTCTTCCCTCGGCACCGTGCTTTTTGTTTGTTTACTATTTGTTTGGCTGGATCTACGTGTATGGACTTTGCTTGTGTTGACTACGCTCCTGGGATTCGTCCCGAATAAAGCCCTGAGGGGTCTTTATATTACTATTGTTTCTGAGTCGTGCATTTTGGGTCCAACCCCCACGCACCCGTCTCAGAACAATTTCGCCACAATGGACCCTGCTGACTCTACTGCCATGTTCCACGCCCTCCAGGAACAAGGAGCCATCGTCCGGCAGCATTCACAAGGAATCTCCGAACTTCACCTGGAGATTCGTGAACTGTGTGCGGAGATGAAGAGGCTCGCCGTCGCGGTCCTGCCACAACCACGGGAGGAGCCTTCCCACCCACCCACATCCCCAGCGCTCAACCCCACAGGAACCTGCCACTTCCGAGAGCCCCAACAACCCCCTCCAGAGAGGTTTGGTGGAGAACCTGAGAGGTGCAAGGCTTTCCTTCTACAATGTGACTTCGTGTTCAAGCAACAGCCCCAGACCTACAACAGGGACGACCGTCGGATTGGCTACGTGATGGGGCTACTCAAGGGGAGGGCATTGGACTGGGCTACGGCGGTGTGGTCCGGGGATTCATTCCCTCCTCTTTACCCAGTCTTCGCCGATGAGATTCGGAAGGTCTTCCAACACGCATCCAGCGACCAGGAGCCATCCCAGAGACTGATTGCTCTGCGCCAGGGACGGAAGACCGCGGCAGACCACTCCATTGACTTCCGCACCCTCGCGGCGGCTACTAGCTGGAACGATGCGGCGTTGGCGAATCTCTTCCTGGCCAGCCTGAGTGAGACGCTCCAGGACGAGTTGACGCGACTGGACCCCATCACCCAGTTTGACCAGCTCGTACGCACCACGATCCGCCTGGACAACCGTGCCAGACAACGTCGGTCGGAGAGACCGATCCTTCCTGGCAACCATTACCCCAGGCAGGGGCCAAGTCCTCGACTGGAGGAGCAGCAGTCTGAGGGATCCGAACCCATGGACCTGTCCCGGGCCGGTACGAGGATCTCTACCGAGGAACGAGCACGCCGCAGAACCACCGATTTGTGCTTCTACTGTGGGAGGCTGGGTCACACCCAGGCTCGGTGCTCCTTCAAGACCAGGAGACCTGTGGAAGTAAGAGCTGTCGACAGAAATGAGGGGTCTGACAGAGACAACCATCGTCCCACGCTCACGGCTCTGTTAATTCTGCCCGACAGAACAACCCGGATTAACGCGTTGGTGGATTCTGGAGCGGACGCCAACCTCATCGACGAAGTGTTGGTGTCTGAACTGAACATCCCCACCCTCCCTCTACCCCACCCTGAGAACGCGCGGTCACTGGATGGAAGGACTTTCTGCCGCATGACGCACATCACTATTCCCTTACAACTGATCATTTCTGGGAACCATTGGGAGATGATCCAGTTCCGCGTCATCCAGTCCCCTAATGACCAACTCATCTTGGGATTACCCTGGCTCCAGAAACACAACCCCACGATCAACTGGAGTTCTAACCAAGTGCAAGCATGGGATCCTAAGTGCCATCTGTCCTGCTTGCGTTCCGCCCCACCACCAGCAGAGGGAGTGCCAGCTCTACCACAGACTCCCAAACCCTCCCTGGAGAGGGTCCCCTCTCCTTACCATGACCTAGGCACAGTGTTCTCTAAGACACAAGCTCAGTCTTTGCCGCCTCATCGACCCTACGACTGTGCCATCGAGCTCCTTCCTGGTTCGTCACTTCCCTCAAGTCGCCTATACAACGTCTCCAGACCAGAGAGGGAGGCAATGGAGAAATACATCCGTAACTGCCTGGCTAATGGACTAATTCGCCCTTCTTCCTCTCCCGTCGGTGCGGGATTCTTCTTCGTTCAGAAGAAAGATGGCTCCCTACGCCCGTGCATCGACTACAGGGAGCTGAACAACATCACGGTGAGGAACAAGTATCCTCTGCCCCTGATGGACTCCGCGTTCCACCCACTTCACGAGGCCACCATCTTCACCAAGTTGGATCTCCGCAACGCTTACCACCTGGTCCGTATCCGTGAGGGCGATGAATGGAAGACTGCCTTCAACACCTCTCTCGGACACTTTGAATACCTGATCATGCCATTCGGCCTCACCAATGCTCCTGCTGTCTTCCAGGCCCTGGTTAATGACGTTCTTCGGGACTTGTTGGGCCGCTATGTGTTTGTCTACCTGGATGACATCTTAATTTACTCCAATAATGCCAAGGATCATGAGAACCACGTCAGGCAAGTGCTACAGAGACTTCTAGAGAACAGATTGTTCATCAAGGCGGAGAAGTGCGTCTTCCACTCTGACACAGTTGAGTTCCTTGGATTTATCCTTGAGAGGGGACGGATCAGGGCGGATCCCAAGAAGATTCTGGCGGTCACCGACTGGCCCACACCCAGTTGGGATTCGCCAACTTCTACCGAAGGTTCATCCGATCCTATAGCCAAGTGGTCTCCCCTCTAACCAAGCTCACGTCCCCTGTGGTGCCATTCCGGTGGAGCCCCGAAGCTGAGACGGCCTTCACCAAGGTCAAGAGACTGTTCTCTTCCGCTCCCATCCTGGTTCACCCCGACCCCACCCGCCAGTTTGTGGTTGAGACGGATGCTTCCGACTCGGGGGTGGGAGCTGTGCTCTCTCAGGTGGCGGCCGCAGACAACCGACTACACCCCTGCGCTTTCTTCTCCAAGAAGCTGTCCCCGGCGGAGAGGAATTATGATGTCGGGAATCGCGAACTGCTGGCAGTCAAACTGGTGTTGGAGGAGTGGAGACATTGGCTGGAGGGGTCCGAGAAGCCGTTCATCGTTTGGACCGACCACAAGAACCTGGCATACCTCCAGACGGCCAAGAGGCTGAACTCCCGACAGGCCAGATGGGCACTGTTCTTCGGGAGGTTCAACTTCTCACTCACCTACCGCCCGGGTTCTAAGAACGTCAAGCCTGACGCCCTTTCTCGCCAATTTAACACCTGTCCTGAGCGTGAGGTTCCTGAGAACATCCTTCCGGCCTCCTGCACCGTGGGGTCCGTCACCTGGAAGATCGAGTCGGTGATCCAGAGGGCTCTACGGGAGGAACCCGATCCTAGGCCCAACCCCGGATTACGCCTATACGTTCCCGCAGCCGCTCGGACACAGGTGCTGCAATGGGCCCATTCATCCCTCCTTTCCTGCCACCCCGGCTTTACCCGCACCTTGGCGGTGCTGAAGAGGAGATTCTGGTGGAGCTCCATGATCCCTGACACCAGGCGCTTCATCAAGGCATGTACCACCTGTGCCAGAAGCAAGGCCTCCCACCAAGCCCCTGCTGGTCTAATCCAACCTCTGCCTGTGCCCAGCCGACCCTGGAGCCACATCGGCGTGGACTTCGTTACCGGACTTCCCCCTTCCGAAGGTAACACCACCATCCTCACTGTGGTGGACCGATTCAGATTCAGATCCACTTCATCCCCCTGCCTGGGTTACCCAGTGCCCAAGAGACTGCGGATGTACTGATCAAGGAAGTGTTCCGCATCCATGGAATCCCCTCAGACATTGTATCCGACCGGGGCCCACAATTCATTTCTCAAGTGTGGAAAGCTTTCTGCCTGGCCCTCGGTGCCACAGCCAGCCTCTCATCCGGCTACCACCCTCAATCCAATGGGCAGACCGAGAGGGCCAACCAGGATTTGGGAGCCGCGCTACGTTGTGTCTCTGCCCAGAATCCGGCTTCATGGAGCAAGATGCTCACCTGGGTTGAGTATGCGCACAACACCCTTCCATGCGCCGCCACCGGAAAGTCTCCCTGGGCTACCAACCTCCACTGTTCCCTGACCAAGAAGCCGAGATCGCTGTTCCCTCCCTCGCCATCCACATGAAACGGTGCGCCAAAGTGTGGAGGGGTACCAAGGCCGCGCTGCTAAGCATGGCAGACCGTAATCGGCGTTTTGCTGATCGCCACCGCACTCCAGCTCCGGCCTACAAACCAGGTGACTCCATCTGGCTGTCCACTAAGGACATTCCCCTCCAAGCCACTTCCCACAAACTGCAACCCCGCTTTATTGGTCCCTTTAAGATCCACAGTATCATCAACCCTTCCTCTGTTAAACTGTCACTCCCTGCTTCCCTTAAGATTCACCCCACATTCCATGTCTCTTGTATTAAGCCTGTATCCTCACACCCTATATGTCCCCCGGATCCCCCACCACCTCCCCCCCACATTATTGACAACCACCCTGCATTTACTGTTAACAAACTCTTGAACATTCGTAAGAGGGGCCGTGGGGTTCAATACTTGGTTGACTGGGAGGGCTATGGCCCTGAGGAGCGTTCCTGGGTCGCTCCCAGTCTCATTCCGGACAAATCGCTCATCAGAGACTTCCATCGTGACCACCCTGATAAATTCCAAGGACCGCCAGGAGTCGGTCGTTAAGGGGGGGGTCCTGTCATGTTTCAGGTCTGTCTCGCCATGTTTTATGTTTATTCATTTTGTCTTAGTCTTGTATTGTCTTATCATGTATTATCATGTTAGTCTAGGTTCGTCATATTGTTTAGTTATGTTTCGTTACGATTTATTTTCTTGTCATGTTTAGTTATGTCTCGTTACGATTTATTTTCTTGTCATGTCTAGTTATGTTTTCGTACGATTATATTACCTGGTTATGTTGAGTGGTTATCGTCTTAGTTTCGCTTTGTGTTATGTTTTGATGCATGTTTATTGTTACGTTAACTGGTCGTTGTTTATGCATACACTTTTACATGTTTTTCCGCAAACCTTACGTTCCGCCTTTTCTCTCTCTCTTTCTGTCATTCACTCCCTAATTGTTTCCATTTGTCTATTTACTAAAACTACTAACGCTAGATCAGGATTGGGTAGAAACTAACAAACTAATCATGTGTTCATGTTACCTTACGTTTCTCGTGCATGTCATTTTCTAATTTACTAATGCTAGGGCAGGATAGGTTTATTACTAACGATTACTAATCTCCTTGTTAAACTTGTCATCCATCGCACCTGTTTTTGACTACGTTCCTGGGATTCGTCCCGAATAAAGCCCTGAGGGGTCTTTATATTACTATTGTCGTGCATTTTGGGTCCAACCCCCACGCACCCGTCTCACAGTAATCCTCATTCTCCCATGCAAAGTTACAGCAACCAAACTTATAAGTTGCTCTGGGTGAAACAATCTAATAAAAGTAATGTAAGCAGAGGTATAGTGGAGGGTAAACGCATGCAAACGCAGTTTGTCAATCTCTTTATTTAAGAAACGAGTTTACGCACCTCTCCTGGAACGTTAACGCATTTTGCTTGCAATGTAGTATGCTACTCTTTCTATTCCCTTTTGCGCGTCTGGCCACTAGTGATGGGCACGAACGAATCTTTTTGAACTAATCTTTCAAATGAACGAACTGAGTCTTGTCTCTTCCGTCAGAGCCGTTCGTTTGGCTCTCTGAGCGCCGTTTTAAGTCTCTACTGTAAATCCATGACATTGTTGCGAGCAAAGTAAACAAACCTAGGTTAACTAGCCTCAGAAATGGATAAATAGATATAAACCTTTAATGAAAAGATAACTATCCCTTTAAACCATAAATGGATAGACTTGTGACATGTCAATTAGATGTGTAGCTTAGTGATGGTTAAAATGGTGTATTATCTCTCTATTATTTGTTAGTTTCTTACAAAACACCTCTTATTTCGGCCGGCGCAGCCGGGCTCAGTTAGGGAGGAGTTGAGCGTCTCCTCTGCTCAGCTGCGCTGGGTGCTGCCGGAAGGTGACCAAGTAAAGCAGAGTGAGCTCGGTGGAGGGGGGCAAAGGGGGAGGAGGAAGTTACACAGCAGTGACAAGGCTGCTGAAAATAGTACAAAGGGGCGGAAAACAGATAATATAGTATCGGATAAATAAGGAGTTTTTTGAACAATAAATCGTGCAAAGCTGCTCTACTGGAGCCCAATAGAACTACTTGAACGACCTCCGATTGTAGGCCTACTGCACAAATGTCTTGTCATGCTCTCACTGCACACACATTGGCACACATATTGTACAAAACATTGTGCGCACATCACACACACAACGATAACGATAGTAGAGACAACATCTCTGTTGAAGCTACTGTCTAGGTAACCAGCATTAAACCAGGCAACGTTACAAAACTAACATGACTTAACCACCAAACTAGCCAGCTAGCTCAACACAAAACTAACATGACAAAACTAACATGACTTAACCACAAATCTAGCCAGCTAGCTCAACACAAAAATAACATGACTAACATGACTTAGCCACAAATCAAGCCAGCTAGCTCAACACAAAAATAACATGACTAACATGACTTAACCACAAATCTAGCCAGCTAGCTCAACACAAAAATAACATGACTAACATGACTTAGCCACAAATCAAGCCAGCTAGCTCAACACAAAAATAACATGACTAACATGACTTAACCACAAATCTAGCCAGCTAGCTCAACACAAAAATAACATGACTAACATGACTTAACCACAAATCTAGCCAGCTAGCTCAATTTAATTTAACGTCTGATTCAAGCTCAATCTGGCAGCCGGTGGTTCGCTCCAGTTTGCGTCTCTTTCTCTGGGGAGGGCGGTCGTATCCCAACCACAGTTCAGGGAATGGGTTTTCTTTGGTTGGCTTTTTATCAACAAAGTGATGGGAACAAACGAAGACGCTTTTTGGTGGTTTCTTCACCGTTTGCCGTTTTGTGGCCGGTCTATGAACAACACATTCTCTATCCAACCGGAAGTTAAATACCCACCTCCCACACAAAAAACAAACATGGCAGCGCCCTAGGTTTGGGCGCGTAAACTCGTCTATAGCTGTACGCGTGTTGGCAGTGATCGGGAGGTTACCATGCCGACCAAGTCACGTGACTGCAGGGAAAAAAAACCTGAAATAAATCTGAAACAGAAGCAGATATCGGCAGAGAAGAGATTTGAGTTGGTGAACAGTTGTTAACTTCGAGTATATTGAAAGAGATAAGTACCTAGACTATAAATAGGTTCGAGAACACGACGGGCCTGCGGTTATTGATGTTTTTGGTGTTGCGGCTAATTGTGGTTGTTTAACGCTGAAAATGTTGCTATAGTTAAGATCTCACATATTACAGCCAAGAAATAGCCGGTCTTGGAGGTTTAGAATCGTATAGCTGGTTTACCGGCTGTGGGGTTTTGAGCCACCTCGTAGCAAGGCAGCTAGCTTGGCTACTTTGCTAGCTAGCTACGTTGTTCATATCAGCGCTGGCTAGCTAGTGAAAGAGTAAAGTTACTAAGCTTTTGAAGATTTGAGCACTTGTTGTACACCGATTTGGACGGCTGTACTACTGCAGTCTACGGATTCAAGATGAGGGCCACCCATAGGATTACCCATTGGATCAAGACTTCATCGAACTTCATTGATAGAGACTTCAGCACCCCAACTAGAACTGTGGGGTAACAGGAACAGCTACTGGAGAATTAAGGTTGGAACATTCGCTCTAGTTTTCTGAAGCCACGGATAGTGGGGAAATGGAGACACCTGCTGGACGAATAAAGGTGGAACATTTTAGTTTATGTTCTCTCTGCAGTTTGCAATGGAGACAGATTTGAACATTCAATTGAATACCAGTAAACAAAGACTGGATTTAGTTTAGGTTGATTTGTGATGGGAACTTGCGAAGTATTTTCTTTTCTTACTGAATTGTGAATACAGTGATAAGAGTGTTTTGTTTTTTTTCTTAAATAGTCAACTGGATTGTGGTCTAGAAAAAAAATAACCGTTAGGATTAAAGCAAACGCTTCTAGATTGAAAATAGGCCTAAAACTTGATAATTAAAATAATTCTAAAATATTGTTGAACCCAAAATTAGGGTTTAACCTAAATAGATTTGAACCTAATCTAGGATTTCAAAATCATAGATAAAACTCTCATAGAGAGAATTTAAATAGAGAAACCCTAGGGATTAAAATAATCTAATTTAAGATTTATAGGGAACACTTTTTATTTTATTTTGGGGAAATATTTGTGTGTTGTGTGTGTTTGTATGTTGATGCCAATTCTTGACAATAAGTTCAATATAAAAACCAGCCGGCAGTTCAAATTCACCCCTCGTGTTGTGGTCTCTTTATTGGGTATCTTACTTACTGCTCCTTTAGAGCCTAGTTATGCTGTTCCTTAACCTTTTGCATAGCATAGGTGTTACACTAGCTACATAAGTGCCACAAACACTTAGTTCTTGAGGACACACGTTTGACCAGTAAAGGAATAGCATCCAGATGAATGCAAGTCTGGGTTTACTGGGTTTACCCCCCCGCTCATATCCTAATTGCACTACATGACGAGGCAACTTCAGATGTCTTGACAGGTGATCTACATCAACATACCTACCCATTATTTGAAAAAAATGTGAACAGTGGCACAAATTCAGCTCATGTGACACATACTATGACAACTTAATTTAGTTAGTTTAGTTACTGTGTTTGACTAAATGCACAAGTTCACACAGACGCTCAAGCTTAACACAAATGCATTATAAACATGATAGAAAATCGTGGCAAAGTCATGTTTGACTTGATGTTATCCGTGCTGTTTCTGTAAGGAAAGCACCGTACATAGATAGATACAACGCTGGGTGCATAGGATGGGAATTGCAGTTTAAGAGCTATTTCAGTGTATGGTATTATTATTATTATTATTATTATTAATATTATTATTATTGTTATTATTGTTATTATTAATAATAACAATAATAATTAATTTGTTGTTGCGAAAACACAAACAAACATTTTTTACATTTTTCTCCCATGCTGTCTCGGCCTGCAATCCACAGCTAAGATGAGCTGGGGCTTACCCACCTTTTTATTCCCCACTACAGCCCTGAATGTGATGTCTGAACAGCCCCGTTCAGATTAATATTCATTCTGCCCGAGGAACCAAGCAAGTTGAGCAGCAGAACAGAACACAACATTTTACACATAATTAAAACAAAGTTTACACAACACACACTTTCTCATTAAGTATGATATTATATGATATAATTATAAATCATAATTACAAGTACAATCACATACGGTGTAAAAATTTAGTCACGTAACCACCTCAAATTCATCCAGTTATAAATCATTTCTGATGTTTGGATATTACATGACAAAGTATATAAGAACAAATGTGCAAGAATGAACATCATTGGGGCCAGTGAGGAACATAATGTGGGGCGGATGTTGAATTAACGTCTGCATAATGTTTGACCAAGACATGTTGGTGTTTCAGAGTTAAGATACAGTACTGTATCTTAACTAGACCCTAGACTTTATTTTATATATACTTATTTTTTTGTGTGTGTTCGTATAAAATAACTAATTTGAGATTTCAAATATTCATTTTCCAAAAGATTTAATGGGACAATTTTGTATTTAATTAGAAAAAGTAACATATTACTGGAAGAAATTGACTACTTTTTACATAAAAACTTGATCAAGGCTGTCTGAGATCAGAAGTAAGGAGCCAACCAAAGTCTGTAGAAGAACTGTGGCAAGATCTCCAACATGCTTGGAACAACCTCCCTGCTGCTTGTCTTATAGAACTGCAGGACAGCGTTGGTTATCTCAGAGAAGTGATGCAATTTTAACGCCGAAGGGTGGTCACAGAAAATATTGATTTGATTCAGTTTTTAATTATTCTGCCAAATGACTCAAATGTAATGTAAAATGTATAGTACGTTTATTTAGGAACTTTCATTGAACTTTCATTGAATTATTACAGAATCTTATCTGTACAGAATGTTATACAGGTGCCTAAGACCTTTTCACAGCACTGTCTGTTTGCAGATTGTTCCAGCTATGAGGCTCAAGGCATCTGAATGATGATGTGCTATGAATGATGGGCTACGAAGAATATAGCTCCTGTAACAAAGTGCAAAACACTCCAGTAAACCATATCTAAGGTATGTAAATTGAACTATTAATTAAGAATAGAAGACGTATGATAATGAATAAATAAATGTTTGGCTAAATATCTACATTTTAATCAACGTTGTTGGGCTACTACCAATAAGACAAACCTGAAGGATGGCAACTTATTTAAACTTTTTGATATTTTCAATTCAGCTTTTATGTATACAAGTTAACAAGGACAATTCAAAACTGCATGAAATGACTGGTGATGAAGTTGGCAGGTGAACAACGCTTCTCTTGTATAAAGTCCTTTGAATTCACAGGTTAAAACATGCATAATGAAATCCTAGGAGCATCAATGCAGATTCCCATGCAGATAATGTGATGGATTGCCCAAGGAGATCTCTTCTCCAAAGGAGTGGCAGAAAGTCAATTGTTAAACAGCTCCCACACACAAACCACAGGATTCCACTCTTTGGCCTGAGATAACTCATTGGTCAACCTGAGTGTGCAGATTCCCAGGCAGAGGAAATGCCAGATTGCCCAAGGGCATCTCGGTTGTCCAACTCTCAAAACAAAGCGAATAGTTTTTATCGTGCCACCATGACGCAATAAACAGGCAGTGGCAAGCACTCCATTGTTAAACAGGATTCCAACGTTTCTCTTGTATAAAATCATTTGAATTGACAAGTTAAAACATGCATAATTAAATCCTAGGAGCATCAATGCAGATAATGTGATGTGATTGTCCAAGGAGATCTCTTCCAGCTATAAGTTTCAATGCATCTGAATGCACCCAGACCCCTCCAATAAGAGACAATGATGGGCTATGAAGTATATAGCTCCTGTAACAAAGTGCAAAGCACTCCAGTAAACCATATCTAAGGTATGTCATGTAGAACCAAATTACTACCAATAAGACAAACCTAAAGGATGGCAACATGGACCATTCAGTTCACAAGGACAATTCAAAACAGAATGAAGTGGCTGGTGATGAAGTTTGCAGGAGAACAACATCTGTGATATTGAAGTTGAAACATGCTCAACCAGTTTGTAGGAAAATGCAGATTCTCATGCAGGTGATTTCACAGATGTCTTCTCCAAAGGAGTGCCAGAAAGTCCATTGGTAAACAGCTCCCACACACAAACCACAGGAATCCATTCCATGGCCTGAGATAACACATTGATCAACCTGAGTGGAGAAGGATAACTTCTGAGGGAAACTTGTATAATGCAGAAAGCAGTTTGTCTGTTTTGTTAATACTTTTGTAGAATTCTGCATGACTTTAAGGTAGTGATGGTCAGTGTAATGGTGATGAGGCACGATTGACTCTTAATTGTCCAGTGAGGTCTTTCCCAGAGGTGGGTTTAGTTTTCCCAGGGATCCCAGCTCCTGGGAGTCCATGGGGTGGGGCCTTTTGCTGGCTGCTGGCCTGGGTGGACTTGTGGCCATGAACTGATCTGCCATTTCAGTATCTTGTAGGTTTAAATAAAACTTTCAGTATTTTGTCTTGATTCTAGGCTTTTGATTGCCTTTGGAGTCTGATATGGGTGTTTGTCAAAAAAAAGCTAACCCAAGTCAAGGAAGCCATTACAAATCTGTGAATCCTGTTACCAGCCCATCCCCATGACTACCAATGAATACCAGCCCTGTGTGAAACTCTGCATGTTCTACTGATGGAGGTAAGTACAGCTGACATGTAGGACTCCACCGTCACCACAAGAGGGCAGCAAGCGCCACTTTATTATGGATTTGTGAGTCCTGGCTTTGGTAAAGAGGACTCTAATAATTTGCACTCCAGATTCAATTTACAATCTCGTCATGCTCGACTCTAACCCAATTGCGCTGTTTTTGTCCTGTTTGCAGGATATATTACATTTACATTTATATAATTGATTGGACTGAGCAGGGGACAACCCTCCTTGCTCAAAAGGGCTTTTCTCAATTGCGGCTACACTGACCACCGACCTTGCGTGTCTCGCTGATGTACCTTAACCACTACGCTACAGGCCGCCCTGTATAAGCTAAAATCATGTTAGTAAGATTTTTGAATCGCATGAGCCGGATTGATAAATGACACCACAGACACCACTGTCGGTGGCATTAGAATGGTCCAAATGTCGCTTTAAAACGGGACGCATTATTGGAGACTATCTCGACGATCTAAAAAACAGGACTATTTAGGAATTGAAATCGAGCAAACCATAAACAAAACAATAAAGAAAAGTATATGTAATTTAACTTTCGGTTAGGACCTGGACCTGAGCTGGTTGGGACCGGCCAGGAATGGGCTTTGTCCATAACCATGCTGAAACATACATTCGTGAGAAGGTTTACACCGTATGCAGGCCATACGTTCTGGTACGGATCCAAAAGCTATCACAAAATGCATGGTTTTCCGCAGCGGTTTAGCCTTAACAAGAAACTGCCCCGCCTTAGATAATTAAACATTTTCTCAAAGAAAAATAAGAAATAAGAAATCCGACTGCGTCGCAAGGTGACGTCGAGCATTTGCCGGTTTAAAATAACTGCGCAGTTTGTCATTCGATCGTTATCAAATTGGACCAACATATTTTTCATGATGGCGTTTGCCGTCTAAAGGTAATCTCCACACATGCAAAAACGTAAAAATATTTTTGGTGGAATACGCCACAGACTCCAAATATACTATATTTAAATCACTGTCTTGAAAGTCATGAGATGGTTTTGACATAATCTATAACGAGTGTCACTGTTACAACCTATCCCACCACTGGGGTGAGTTGTAACACCAGCTGGGAATGGATGGAACAGGAACAGAAGATTAGCATTAATCAGACCCACACTCTTACATTCACACAGTAACTTGTGTATAGGCCTGAATTAAACATGAAAAGTAAAAACTTATTCTTAAACATGAAATGTAAAATTCCCTATTTCTAACATAATTTGAAAACAAAACAGGTGTTTAGTTTTTCTAGTCTTTAAACAAAGCAGCTTTATTTCTAATAATCTATTTCCAAAGCAATATACTGTAACAGTGTGTGTGTGTGTGTGTGTGTGTGTGTGTGTGTGTGTGTATTACTTTTGTGTGTGTGCGTGCGTGTTTGTGTGCGTGCGTGTGTGTGTGGGTGTGTGCACTTACAAGTTTGCACGTATATCGGCTATATATCAGAATCCCAAGGCTTTGGAAGGGACCGAGCGAATTGTCTTAGTGATATCTCGGTCACAGTCGTCACGCTTTGCGTCCTAGTTAGGGAGCAAAGCGTGGTTTGAAAATATCCGTTTTTCGATCAACCAACACGCCCGCTGAAGCGCGGCGAGAGCGTTAAAGAGCCTGCTCTTCAGTCGCTCGAGCGCCAGCGCATCACGCGCACTAACTTTATTATCTGTGGCGCCTCTGGGATTTTTTCTTTCTTTCTGTGATGTGCATTGGCATCGCCACTTCTCTTTCTATCTCACTCCCTCCCTCGACCCCCCCGCCCACCCCATCTCTCTCTCTCTCTCTCTCTCTCTCTCTCTCTCTCTCTCTCTCGCTCTCTCTCTCTCTCTCTCTCTCTCTCTCTCTCTCTCTCTCTCTCTCTCTCTCTCTCACACACACACACACACACACACACACACACACACACTGTGATATGATTTGTATATGAGCATTGGAGCCGACGGTTCTACTGCCGGAATGCCAGTGCGACAGGAATGAGCTCGCTTCCCCTGATAACAGAGACGAGAGAAACACCGCGATGGCTTCAAAAGAACTCGCCGCCTTCTGTTTCGTCAACATAAGTAGGGAAATAACAGGTAAGAATAAGCGAACATTGTCATGTTAGCAAATATGATTTGCCGGGATATTTTGAAATGTCTACGATATACACTAGTGAAGACGTTGTCGAGTACACGTAGCCTACTTTACGCGTTATCATTTCGTTCTGGGTGAAGTATGTGGTTATTTGAGACGATATTTTATGCTCCGTACAAAAATATTTATAGGTCTGCACGGGGCGTGTGTATTGTGCACGCAATAGTAAAAGACTGGCCTGGGGCCGAATACTTGGTGTACGTCATGATTGCAACACTGGTATTGATCTTGTAGTTCTTGGATAAAGCAGGAAAACCGCTCTATTTTGTGCGAAATGCCTTGACTGACAGCTCTAGGGTTCCAGAGTGACCGGCTGGTCCTTAAATGATAGAGACAGCAGTGATACCCCGAGGGTATCACACACACACACACACACACACACACACACCCTTACACACACACTCACACACACTAACACACACATACACAAACGCACACATACACACACCCTTACACACACTCACACACATGCACACACATTAACACACACACTCATACACACACCCTCACACACACACCCACACACACATACACACACCCTTACACACACACTCACACACTCACAGACGCGCACACACACACACACACGCACACACACATACACACACCCTTACACATACACTCACAAACATGCACACACACTAACACACTCACACACACACACACACACAAACACACACCCTCACACACACACTCATGCACACACACGCTCACACACACTCACAGACACACTCACACACACTCACAGACACACTCACAGACACACTCACACACACACACACACGCTCACACCCTTACACTCACACTCACGCACATACTCTCACAGTGGCGTGTTACCTAGCTGAGAGAAGAGGGGAGTTAGCTCTCTCTCCCTCTCTCCCTCTCTCCCTCTCTCTCATAATGCAGTATGAACAGAAATAATTATTTGAACAAACAAACAAAAAAGAGAATAAGGATGAGTTTAAAACAGCAGGACGGGCAGCCCAGCGGCGATGTGGAAGAGACTCTTCCTCCCTCTTCATCGCTCTTTCATCTCACTTCCCCCTCCCCTCCACCCTTCCATCGCCATTTCTCCTTTCATCTCTCCATCTCCTCCGCAGTTCGGCTCTTTTCAACATAATAGGCATGTGTGATGAGGACATTGCTCACTGACCCAGTGCGCTCAAAGACCTAGATGGTGGCACAGTCAACAAGTAATGTTGCCGGTGTAATTAAGGTACAGGGCTTAAACAAACCACCGGTGTAATTTCCGTCGTTGCGTCAGTGCAGAAATGCGGACAGTCCAAGAGGTTCTGCGCTCGCCACCACGTTTGCTTTCTGTCTTGCACCTGGAAAGTGAAGTCCATCGCCCCTCACCGCTGTGGAGCGGAGTGCGCCCATTCACCACGGGTGGTTGTTGCGCGAAAAACAAAAACGTGAACCACCGGGCATTCTTGCTACAAATGACGTCGCTGCCTGTTACAGGCCGAGATGTAACGCGGCCGCCCCCTACTGGCGGAGCCTCGCAAGCGTTATTTCCCGGCCGGCGGCGTTCTTGCCGAGAGGCAAAACGTCAAATGAAACACGAAACCGCTGTATGTATTCACGGCGTCCATAGTCTACATGTAGTGAGTCAATGTGCCAGTCAATGGGCATGAGGGTATTCAGCCCTTAGTAAGATCACAAATACATGATTAGGAGGGTTGCTTTATATTACAGCCTGTTAATTACCTAGTATTTACCGGGTGAGTACACTGCTACGTGTGTAACTATTAGGTAACTACTTTGATTTCAGTGGTATGCACAATGATGAAAGTCAATGAGTATCATGCAGTGTGTACAGTCCCCTCCAAAAGTATTGGCATAGCAGGGTCAATTCCTTTGTTTTTGCTTTACAATGAAGACAATCGAGTTTGAGGTCAAAACATGTACCTGAGATGACAGATCCGAATTTCAGCTTTTGTTTCCTGGTATTTTTATCTAGATTTGTTAAACAATTCATTTCTAGGTGAGCAAAAGTATTGGAACATGTGACTGACAGGTGTTTCCTGTTGCCCAGATGTGCCCTGTTAGATTGATAAACAAGTTAAACAAGAAATAGTTTATGTCTACCAACCACCCGACCACCTCAGCATTTTTTAAATTGGCATTAGGTCTTTTTTTTATTTTTATTTTTTAATATTCTGCAGATCCTGTAGCATCTATGAAATTCGATGTCATCATGAACACCAGAACGTACCAAGATATTTAAATAACAAAACAATGCAACCCCCCACCCCTCCATGAGCTCACCTTTTTTCCAGACCAAATTTTTAGGTGAGCAAAAGTATTGGAACCTATGACTGACTGGTGTCTCTTGTTGTCCAGATGTGTCGTGTTAGTTTGTTTGGTTAAACAATAAATAGTTCTGAATGTCTACCCTTGGTTTTAGCCTTGGGTTTTGTCTGTGAAGACTGCATTTGTGTTACAAAAAATAAACCGACATGAAGCCAAGCACTGTCTTTGGGAGAAAAGTAAGCCATATTGAAGCTTAAAAAAGAGGGGAATTAATTGGGGATAGCTTGTTCAACAACTGAAAAAGTTAGAAACCACTGGTGTACTGAGCAACAGACATGGAAATTTTGGAATGTTCATTTTAACCAAGATTTGTGATAAACATATGATAGTAACGTGTTATATAATTGAAACCACATATTTGTGTCAGTTAAATGAGAAAATATGAACTAAAATGTTTATTCAGTATGTTTGTTAACTCTTAGGAAAAAAGACTCGTAGGTAGCCTAAACCATCAGGGAAATGCCAGATGTGGGCTATATTTGACATTTGGCACCCCATATTCCATCAGATATAATTAGTTTGAGTCTTGATTATTTTAAATTTTAACAGAATGTTTGAACAGAATATTATTCTCTTTATTCTTTGATAACTTATCTGTCCTGCCTTCTCACCCCAGCTCCCTACCTTATCAATGTCGCCTACAGTAATACCCATGATCTCTGCTTCTCTCCTCCAGGTGGCCATTTCCTTCAACAAGGACCATTTCACAATTCAGGAATCTTGTTGTGAGTTTGTGCAATTCAAGAATAGCCTGGATTACCCATATTATGACTCCATATGGGTTGATGGAGATGTGTCAATCAAAGGCATAAGTATCAGCTAAAGACCCACCAGGAGGAGCTAGACATCCCCCTTCTGGCTCCTGATTGGCTGCTCTGCTTCTGCTTCCTGGTGCCTTCCTACAGCTGTGCTACGAGTGCACTTTGTCCCATTGCATTTTTTTACATTAATGGCATTTGACACTCTTATCCAGGGCAACGTACAACAAAGTGCAAAGTGCATACCCATAACCAGGGTATGCACTACAGCCAAAGCAACACATACAATATACTATATATATAGAAACACACAGAAAAATGTAACACATTTAGGTTGCGTTTTTTTAAATGTTATATGAATGATTATAGTCTAAATGAAATATGAATAAATGTAAAAAACAAGCTTCACGGTTCCACTTGCATTTCCGCACACAATGTGAACAGCTGAGACCACGCCTAGTAAAGAACTGACATCCGAAAACTTTGATGAATCCCACATTATTTGTGTACGATTTGTGTAAATGCATTTCTGAAGGAATTGGGGGCAATTTCGCTCAGCTCACGTTTGATAAATGAGGCCCATTGTGTGTGTAGTGTATACTCTTATAGTGTCATTATATTTTCTATATTGTGTATATTGTACCTATATTGGACCCACAAGTCTGGTGGTTTGATCCCCGGTGCAGCCACAATAAGATCCGCACAGCCACTGGGCCCTTGAGCAAGGCCCTTAACCCTGCATTGCTCCAGGGGAAGATTTTCTCCTGCTTAGTCTAATCAACTGTGAGTCACTTTGGATAAAAGCGTCAGCCAAATGACATGCCATTTTTCTTTATTCAATTACTGGACTGGGTTTCTGCTGTAAACTCAGCGTACCACTAATGTTAAGTCAGGGGGCTGTTTTTAAAAACCTTATGATATAGAAAGTATAAATTATATCCCTTAACAAAGAGGAAGCGACCAAATAGGTCCGTTTAGTTTCATCAACTGGAGGAGGAGTTACATCCATAATAAGAATAAGTACCTGTAATAAATAAAAATATACTGTTATTTTTTAAAATAATAATGACAGGCTAAAACAAAAGCTTAGAAAGTAACTGATTTTCATACATTAATTCATATTTTATTGTAAAAAAATGCATTCAGTGAATTAGTGAATGTATTGTGTTGTGCTTTTCCTCTGATACTGACACACGAGTAGCATATGCCTAAGCTTTAGTTATGTAAACATCCCAACTATCATTAATTGATTTGTTGACTAGTTGATTTGATTCTATGACCGTCCATGTTGGTCCATGGTTCTGACTTGATTAATACAAATGTTCTAAAGTATCGCAAACGATGTAGCCTGTGTCCCACTAACCAAAGTAACTCATGAGCCAAATAAAATCCAAAGTATTTTCTTTAAAATATCTGTCAAATAGTGTGTGTGTGTGTGTGTGTGTGTGTGCGTGCGTGTGTGTGTGCGTGTGTGTGTGTGGTATGTGCTTTACTAAAAAACCAATGGTCTTTTATTCCAGCTGATGAATAATTATATTCTTTAGTTGGGGGTCTGATTGAGGGTGGATAGGCCTATTCAAACCAACTCATAAAAGTTTGGTCAATTCTATCAGTTGCATTGCTGTAACTTCCCATTTGATGGAAGAGCATGAGGTTTCAAACCAGCTGTTCCACACACAGGCATTCCCCTCCTGTCCCAGTAGGGGGCGCCATATCTCTACCAGAGGACAAGGGCATTAGGATAATCAGCAATGTGTACAATGCTTTTTGACGCAGTATTAAACATCACGTCAAATAATTATTCTGATCATAACACAGCTGATGCCTACGCTTGACTGGTACTCACTTGTGCGATTGAAACAGAAATCCTCATTCCCCAAACTCTCCCATGCAAAGTTACAGCAACCAAACTTATAAATCGCTCTGGGTGAAATAATCTGATAAAAGTAATTTAAACAGGGGTGTAGTAGAAGGTAAGCGCACGCAAACGCAGTTTGTCCATCTCTTTATGTAAGAAACGAGTTTACGCACCTCTCCTGGAACGTTAACGCATTTTTGCTTGCAATGTAGTACGCTACTCTTTCTATTCCCTTTTGCGCGTCTGGGCACTAGTGATGGGCACGAACGAACAAACGAATATTTTTGAACCAATCTTTCAAATGAACGAAGTGACTCTTGTCTCTTCCGTCAAAGAGCCGTTCGTTTGGCTCTCTGAGCGCCGTTTTAAGTCTCTACTCTAAATCCATGACATTGTTGCGAGCAAAGATCGTATTGTGAGCAGCCACCGAGGACGTGCTCGTATCCATCAGTGCACCAGCCGTTTCAGTTGTATGATGATATATTTAAATTGTGATTTTCATTCTTAGAATCAGGTATTTTGAAAAAGTGAGCAATACTTTTCTTTTTAAAAGCAGTCATTGTGCGTTACATTCAGCGACCAGGGTTACGACTAATTACAAGGCAAGTGCGTGGTTACAAGCGGTAATTGACGGATATTTAATTTTCCTCTCCGTTTTTAAGATAGGAATATTCAGCATATAGGCTAGCTACATAAGTGCCACGAACACTTAGATCTTGAGGACGCACGTTTGACCAATAAAGGAATAGCATCCAGATGAATGCAAGTCTGGGTTTACTCACTCGTCTGTTAATATTACTGTATTTGAACTGACGTCATTAGAGTGTTGTGAAAACAGCAAGGGCTTACCCACCTTTTTATTCACCACTACAGCCCTGAATGTATTGGAATGTGATGTCTGAACAGCCCCGTTCAGATTAATATTCCTTCTGCCAGAGGAACCAAGCAAGTTGAGCAGCAGAACAGAACATAGAATTTTACACAGAATTAAAACAAAGTTTACACAACACCACAACACACATAGCATCACTTTCTCATTAAGTATGATATTATATGATATCATTATAAATCATAATTACAAGTACGATCACATACGGTGTAAAAATGTTGTCATGTAAACCACCTTCAATTCATCCAGTTATAAATAATTTTGGATGTTTGGATATTACATGACAAAATATATCAGAACAAATGTGCAAGAATGAACATACATTTATGAATCATCATTGGGGCCAGTGAGGAATATCATGTGGGGCGGATGTTGAACCTTGATTAACGTCTGCATAATGTTTGACCAAGACATGTTGGTCTTTAAGAGTTAAGATACAGTACAGTGCAGAAGACTTAGGCACCCTAGACTTTATTATATATTTGTTTGAATTTTCTGTGTGTGTGTGTGTATGTGTGTGTATGTGTGTGTGTGTGTGTTTGTTCGTATAAAAGAACGCATTTGAGATTTCCAAATATTCATTATCCAAAAGATTAAGTAAAAAAAAAAACATATTACTGTCAGAATCTTATCTGTACAGAATGTTAAACAGGTGCCTAAGACTTTTGCACAGTACAGTATGTTTGCAGATTGTTCCAGCTATGAGGCTCAAGGCATCTGAATGATGATGTGCTATGAATGATGGGCTATGAAGTCTATAGCTCCTGTAACAAAGTGCAAAGCACTCAAATAAACCATATCTAAGGTATGTAAATGTAACTATTAATTTACATTAATGGCATTTGGCAGACGCTCTTTTAGAATAGAAGACGTATGATAATAAAGAAAAAGATTTTTGGCTAAATATCTACATTTCTATCTATTTTCAATTCAAGCGGCACGGATGGTGCAGTGGGTAGCACTGCCGCCTCACAGCAAGGAGGTCCTGGGTTCGAATCCCCATCGGCCGGGGCCTCTCTGTGCGGAGTTTGCATGTTCTCCCTGTGTTTGCGTGGGTTTCCTCCGGGTACTCCGGTTTCCTCCCACAGTCCAAAGACATGCAGGTTAGGCTGATTGGAGAGTGTAAATTGCCTGTAGGTATGAGTGTGTGAGTGAATGGTGTGTGTGCCCTGCGATGGACTGGCGACCTGTCCAGGGTGTATTCCTGCCTTTCGCCCAATGTATGCTGGGATAGGCTCCAGCGACCCTGTTCAGGATAAGCGGGTTAAGATAATGGATGGATGGATGGATATTTTCAATTCAGCTTTTATGTATACAAGTTAACAAGGACAATTAAAAACTGCATGAAATGACTGGTGATGAAGTTGCAGGTGAACAACATTTCTGTTGTTTAAAATCTGTTGTATTGACTGTTAAAACATGCATAATGAAATCCTAGGAGCATCAGTGCAGATTATCATGCAGATAATGTGATGGATTGCCCAAGAAACTCAATTGTTAAACAGCTCCCACATACAAACCACAGGATTCCACTCACAACCTGAGTGGAGAACCATGACTTCTGAGGGAAACTCTTGTAAAATACAGGAAGCAGTTTGTCTTTTTTGTTGATCCTTTTGTAGAATTGTGCATGTCTCTAAGGCAGTGATGGTCAGTTAGATAGTGAGGAGGCACGATTGGCTCCTAACTGCCCAGTGAGGTCTTTCCCAGAGCTTTTTAGCTTTTAGTTTTTTTGATAGAAACTATCAATTCAGGGTTAGAGTTCTTTATTCTGCAGAAGGTGAGTTGGTTCATGCAACAGGATGTGAAAAGTCTCACAGGACACAAGAATTCCTCAGGCAAATAAGAAGGATGTTCAAAAAAAATATGACAAAAAATATGTCAGTTAAAACATAAACAGATTGTGTTGTAGTACAGTAGTAGGATGGAGATCCACATTCCAAAAGTCGCCTTTGTGTGTATAGATGCTCTTCTGTATATCACTGTTGTAATGTGTGGTTATTTGCATTACTGTGACCTTCCTGTCAGCTTTGACCAGTCTGGCCACTCTCCTCTGACATCTCTCGTTAACAAGCCGTTTCTGTCTGCAGAACTGCTGCTCACTGGATTAGGTTTTTTCTGTTCATGAAACCACCCTTGGAAACCACCATTGGAAAATGGGGACATCATTGTGAGGGAACAGTGTTTGTGATATAGGCCTCACATGGTTACCCCCTAAAATGACATTATAATCCTTGGCTGATACATCACCATGCGGAACAATCCATGAGATTACCATCCACACCAGGTCCATCTCCATGTTTAACAGGTGGCAACAGACGATTGATGGTTCCTTTGGCTTTCTTTGAAAATAAACCCATCCAGACATAACATCCCCATTTCCCTGCTTCCCTGCTGTTCATCCTCGATTATTATTAATCAGATTATTGTCCAAAAAGGGAAGACTGTAAACTGATTGAAAATGTATAAATCATAAACACCCTGACAACCATAACCCACTTCTACATTTCCTTGAATCAATTATGAAGAAAGAAAAAACAGAGACATGTTTGATAATAATGCAGACAGACTCAGATTACACTGATAGTATCTTCTTATTGTGCACGACTGCAAATTAATTTCTGGAAATAATTACAGTGTATTTTCTATTGAAATACTATTTTTTTCAAATGGAGGTTTGGGTCATGTTTGCAGTGGCATTTCAGGGTTAGAGAACAGAGAACTCAAGCCAGTGCATGAAGTGCGTTGGTTGCCTACTGACTTTTGATTTTGGCCTTTTGTCCCTTTATTCTTGCATCCAACACTCGTTATAGTGCTAGGAACACAGGATTTAAAATCACAATCACAATCTCAATCTCAATCACATGAAATTTTACTGCAGTCCATCTATCCATCAACAATTTTATTTAATTTAATTATAATACAAAATACAGTTTGGAATGTGCTGTCCAACAAAAAAAGCTTCTGGTACCTCTCACAAAATGGCTGACTATTTTCTTTCATGAAAATTCACATTCATTCCCGTATGGCACCACCGGTGAACAAGAGATATAAAAAAGTTTTGTATGGACCTTTAGCTGTTCACGTCTGTTTCCTCATATCAAATAACTCCTCACAATTACCCCATGATAACTCAAACTCCTCACAATTACCCCATGATAACTCAAACTCCTCAACATTACACCATGATAACTCAAACTCCTCACAATTACCCCATGATAACTCAAACTTCTCACAATTACCCCATGATAACTAAAACTCCTCACAATTACCCCATGATAACTCAAACTCCTCACAATTACCCCATGATAACTCAAACTCCTCACAATTACCCCATGATAACTCAAACTCCTCACAATTACCCCATGATAACTCAAACTCCTCACAATTACCCCACGATAACTCAAACTCCTCACAATTACCCCACGATAACTCAAACTTCTGACAATTACCCCATGATAACTAAAGCTCCTCACTATTACCCCATGATAAGTCAAACTCCTCAAAATGAACACCTTTGAAACAGTTAAAAATACATAAATAAATGGCACTTCACATTTTATGTGATAAAAATGTATTAGGTACAAATGTTCAAAAGTATTTTTTTGTACTGAGTAGGGGACAATAAAATATGATACTATAGCTATGTTAAGCTGTCCTTGAGATATATCCCAAATTTGCACACATATCAGTTTGGGGCAAGTTGTCACATGTATTATTAATTGATGTATGAAACACAAAAATCATTATGATACTGTGTAATCAGCAATGAGGTGTCTTGTAATGGTACTAATGCTTTTGTAAATGGATCATTGTACATACAGTACAGATAGCTTAGAGCAGCAGACATGTCCATGGACTACACAAGACAGCCCTTTAGCTGAGTCTGACTTTCAACTGTATGCTTGTATACAAGGCCAGGCCATTCACAGTATGTGAATCAGAGTTAGTCAGATATTCAGTAGACTGCAACTGCCATATGCCAGTGTCCTGCTGTTGTTAATTTCAGAGATTGTTGAAATGGGGGGCGATTGTTGTTCCGTGATTGTTGTCCTAAATTATTGACAGGGAATGGGGGGTACAGTGGGATGTTGTTCATCACTTGTTCATCGTGGGGATTGTTGATGGCAGCAGAGGTTTGCCACTGACAATAATGGGGGTATCATTGTCAGTGGCAAACCTCTTGGTGGGGGGTGGGGGTGGGGGCAAGATAAATCCAAGAATCCAAGTACAAACATTTTCACATTGACTGAACAGAAAAGGCCCTTGGGTTTGAGGGGATGCCTGAGGTCAAGGCAGAGTTGCTTCATTTCACTTAGAAACATCCACCAAATTCAAGCATTACATTTTCCTATTTCACAGCCAATGGTTCCCCTCATTTCCCTTCAAACAACTTGATTTTTCTTTTTTTACAGGCCAGCAGCTTCAAGGTCATGGACTCATAGTCTCCAGCATGCCATCCGGTTGGCTTTCTACGTGTAAATTTGTTTTTCTCCCAGTAATGCTGCCAGGTTCCGTCCTTGGCTGCTCCAAATCCAAAAACATTCACCTGAGACCAAGAGGATGGAGACAGTTTGATGTTAAACTGAGTAGATTTCATGAATTCCAGGTGTTGGTAGTGACTGTATCGTCATCAACAATATAATTACTATTGTACAGCCTACACCAGTGAGCAATTTATTATGTATTTCTTAGACCTATCTTTTAGACTTATTAAATCTCTTGCTGCTGTAGCCAATCCACTTCGAGGTTTGATGCTTTGTGTGTTCTGGGATGCTCTTCTGCACACCACTGTTGTAATGTGTGGTTATATGTGTTACTGTCACCTTCCTGTCAGCTTTGACGGCTGTGCATGTAAATCCCAGGAGATACGAAGTTGCTTAGCTACTGTAAAACCCCACGCTAACCCAACGACGGAGTTTAGCGAGGGCTGAAGGTATCAGCGTGCTCGTCCTTCTGGTGTTGCTGAAAGAATACTAATAGGGTTAAAAATCAGTGGCCCCTATGCAGACAGTCTAGATCAGCCAATAAACAAACCACGATACAAAGGCAGTAGTACCACTCTGCCTTCCGCTCTTTACTGGTCCGGGCTGACCCAGAATCTCCACAATAGGGCCAATAGATTCACCTTCGTTTATCTGACTCCATTTTAGAATAATAATTTAGATTATTTATCCACATTAGTGGATGTCGTATTTATAATTTTGACTTGATCGCTATAGGAATCCTGTACTGAGATTTACTCTCCGGACAGTCCTCTGCTGGTACCACCGCATGTCACATCACGCGTAATGTGCACGTCTCACGAACTGACTAGCTATCTGTAGTCATCAGAGGTCGCAGGAATAGCTACTCTTGGGTATATCTGTTTACAGCCTAGGGACCCAAGCAGGCCAACCTAGCTACGGCTGTGCTCGACATGAATGAACTACCATGCGGAGGCGAGGGATTTACCATCATAGGTCTACGGGTGCTATACGCCGTGATACATTAAGCGTAAATATTCATCTTCCCTAGACCAGTTTGAGGGGGTAAACCACGCATTCCTTGTATAACTTTGAGTGTCAGTAAGCGAAACCAAACAGATCAAGTTTTAACAATTTATTTTACCAGGCAGGTTACATACACGTAATTGCATACTAGTTCCAAATAAAAACATTACAATGCAAACCAAATTACGGAGTCTTAAAAGTCATACCTGGTAATAAAAGCTACATACGGGAGTCTGGCTACAGACACCCTGTACATAGAAATTACGTGCACGGAGTGCACGGGAGGCTGATTGCATTCTCCCAGATTGCTTAGTTTGCTGTCCTTAAATCCAAAATCTGGCCTTTGATGTTAACCATCTGTAATTTGGAGCCACGCCTCCCCAGGAAGCGCAGGGGGGTTGAGGCACATGGCTTTCACTGGGGCAGAGCTCCACACAGCTTCTCCTGGTTGGTTATGATGTACAGGGTTTGCTGTTGCAGAAATAAAACCATTGCACCAGTCGCACTGAAACAATCAGAATAATACCAAACATGAATATTATCTAAACTGACTTTGTCATGAAACATCCAATGCTGTACACATCATTTAGTGAGTGAGTAAAGAGGGAGAGAGCAATGAAGGGGGGTTCAGGAGAAGGTCAGGGCCTAACAGGCCGTGCCCTCTGAAACCTTCCCGTGCCGTAAAGGATGTTGCCCCGTCGTAACGAGTTTTACGGCTGGAGGCCTGAGTCTTCCCCCACAGGCTCCTGCCCGTATGGGTGTGGAGATAAGGGGGGGTTAATGATGCATGCTCCTAAATTACTTTACAGCCACATATTCCACAATACCAGAGGAAGCCAGCAAGCTGACCAGCCCTGAGTGATAATGCCAGATGTCGGCCTTACAATACTCAAACCACCCTGTCTGTCACCAACAATCATTCTACAGTCAAAGTCACTTAGATCACATTTCTGCATCATTCTGACATTTGGTCTGAAAAACAGCTGAACATCTTGATCACATCTGCATGCTTTTATGGATTTAGTTGTTGCCACATGATTGGCTGATTCAATATTTGCATTAACAAGCTGGTGCACAGGTCTACCTAATTAAGTGCTCACTGAGTGCATAGTGGTGATTGTAGTTTTGCTGGTGATCATATTCGTACTTCATAATGCTTGGTTTTGAAAGTGAACTCATTTTTTATAAAGGTGCATCTTAATGCATTCATGCTGAACATTTGCTTTAGAAAACGAAAAACATGAACAATATTTTTAACAATGGCTAAAATTTTCATTTTTACAAATGTACATGGGGGACACTATTTAATGCAATTCTATTTCATGCATTCGACATTCATCACAACAAAACTCAAAGCCTCATTTCATTATATACTGTAACCTCTAAAACTCTGTCATGCATGAGTATGTAGTAATGTACATGTGATTTCTTAGTTTTTAATTTTTAATAAATTTGCAAAATTTTCAAAAAAACTTCTTTCATGTTTTCATTATGGGGTGTTGTGTGTAGAATTTTGAGGGAAAAAATGAATTTATTCCATTTTGGAATATGGCTGTAACATAACAAAATGTGGGAAAAGTGAAGCGCTGTGAATACTTTCCGGATGCTTGGGTGTAGTACGATTCTTGGATGCATTGTACTTAATCTTGATCGATGTATAAGGACGTGTGAATGTTTAACATAATGGCCATTTATGATGACCGAAATGATTTAGATAATTATTTGTAAAATAAAAAATTAGGCGCCAGAATATTATGGCCATTCTCATGCAAATAAGATTTGAGTTTGGGTGTGGATTTGCATTATTAATATTATAATTAGGGCTAATCGTTGTGAAGTAGGCCTATATTTGTTTCATGTGCCTAATGATGTGTTTTTGGGCCACGTTTACAATGACACGAGAGGGCAAAGGCTATAGGCCTATATGACATATAGAAAGTTGAATTGCTGGGGTCGAAAGCCGTTTGCTATAGTTTGGTTAAAAATACATTTTGACCACACGCTACCTCGATTATAATATGTTTTTCGTTCAGTTAAAATACAATGTCTAATTTACAACTATGTTTCGTTCATGTTTTGGTGCTGCAAATGGACAAATAAATTATTTTAATTTTGCAAACGGAGCCCGAGGGAAGAAGTGCGTTCATCCAGCCAGGCTATGCGCTGCTTCACGGTTTGGAACAAATGGTTGAATTCGTCGAAACAAAAGTCAAATTTGTTCTTCGATGTGCCTCGGATTACTGGAAAAGCATAACTTTAAATTTGGAAGATATTCCCTGGTGAACCGTGAGTAATCCGGTTGGGCAGTTATTATTATTATTTTTATTATTCTTTTATTTTTTATTCACATTGCATGTATGACTTTCCTTTCCTATCAAATATTGCTAAATGTATGTCGTATGTTTTACCATGTTTATAAAACTCAGCATTTGTGTAAAAAGTTGTCCCCTGAAGTGGGGGCTGGCGGAGGGATGAGATGAAAAAGAATCCATGTTTGTGTGTGCTTACCTGCCACCAGTAATAGGTGCTCTTCGAAAGTATGGCGTTCTCCTGCGACAAGAGCGGCGATATGGACGTGTTAAAGCGCTTCATGAACCAGGGGTCTTCATCCTCAACAGAGATGCACTGGCGGCAGGCACACAGTGCCCTGGAGACGGGTTTGTCGGACCAATCCGTAAACCGTAATACGCACGATGGGGTGCTGCTGTAGCTGAATATAAGGATGGGAATGGCACAGATGCAGAACAGCACAATCAAAAGCTTTCTTATCAGATGCTTGAGGTCCACCATTTTGTAAATGATATGAGTTTGTGATACTGGAAAGAGTTTTTTAAAAAAAAAAAAAGCTTCCTCAATGGAGGGTTTGACTTCAGACGAGGATTTGGAAGGTTTGCTAAATGCGCGTAGTTTACATTCCCTGCTTGGCAAACTGCATGTAATGTGCTTAGAGGTACAGATTAAAAAACAACCATTGTCTGAACGGGAGGGAAAATGTGATGGTTTGAAGCCGAAGGAGGAAGCAGAAACATGAGACAGGCACCCTCCATCAACAGCACCATTG
The DNA here is from genome assembly GCF_963514075.1 of Conger conger. NCBI lineage: Eukaryota > Metazoa > Chordata > Actinopteri > Anguilliformes > Congridae > Conger > Conger conger. Next base: position 2,853,767 of record NC_083768.1, on the reverse strand, counting down.
AAAACTGCTCTTAAAATTCCGCACCTAGAAAGAAAACAAAGGAGGATTGAGCATGTTGCTCCATCTATACATATCAGTAATGTACCTGGAACATTCCCCAACAGAGGGATTGCTCTTTGTAGAATCCATGCACTCCCCTGCGTAGTCTAGCTAATTAACTAATAAGCGTCAGCTAAATAACAGCTAGCTAGCTAATGTAATATTCAAGAGCCAAAAATATATTTATCTTATTTCCAGGTGGAAGTGTGAATTCCTATGATGCACACAGCCTGAGTACGGAAATTACATAAAAATTGGTGTTTATGCTTAAAGATCTGTCAAATTAATCTGTTGTTCACTCTACATGTTCACGTGCAATAAGTCACAAAGGAATGCGTCATACCGAATGAAAAAATCATGTCCCAGGCACATATTTTGTATTCATTACATCCTCATATCTTATTTCAGTACAGAGTTACCGAAAGTTAAGTTGAAGGTGTGCTCTTGTGACAACTTGCCCCATCATAGACAGGGCTCCAGACTGTGGTGAGATTGTGCCATTTTGCACGATATTAATTGATCATAGCCCACTTACTTCAGATATCGGGCTCCCCGTACTTGCAAAACTGATATCCGTTGGAGTCATTCCATATTCATTCAGTTTAACACAAAGGAAAGAAACCACAATAAAAATATATCCCGTTCATACTGGTCGATGATTACTGTGGCTCCCTTTCCCAGGGCTCTTTGTACAGTAGTGCCCCAGTAGCAGTGGTCGCGTACGGATGAATTAACTTCTGAACTGGCGGCGCAGGTACAAGAGTATCGGACTTTTAATTAGCCTACCCTGTTGCGGTAATGCCCCCTTCCAGGAACAAAACAAGGTTTCATTGAAATGGCATAACTTACACCTGAGCTATTCATACGTTCCAGACACTTTGGGAGTATTGTAGCTAAATATTGTACGTGGCTCAAGTGGTCATTTGTGGATAAATAAATGCAATGAGTTAGCAATGTGCTACTACGTGTTACTTTAATGTGCGGTTTTGGACCTGAATAAAGCTCCAATGCCTCCTTCTAGACATACCGAATGAGTCAGAGCTTCCACACAGTCTGTCCTTGGAACACTTACAGTGTCCTGCCCTGGCCTGCGATGAGGTATGAGGATGTGTGGTTTTGGTGAGACCTGTTTCTACAGGGTGGCCTGTAGTGTAGTGGTTAAAGTACATGACTGGGACCCAAATAAACAAACAAATAAATAAACTCCATCACAAATCGAATAAGCTCTCCCTTTCCATTATTATTTTTATTTTTATTTATGAAATACTATTTATACATGTATTAGGTAGACAAGTACGCCAGCTTGTTACTGCAAATTTTTAGCCAATCATGTGGCAGCAACTAAAAGGTCTGTGTTGTAAATGCACAAATGTTAATGTCCACAAATGTTGTGCACACTGTTAAAATGCTCCAGTTACAAATAATGAAGCAACCAATATAAATTATTTCAACATTTAAATGAGAACAAGAAAGCACAAATACCCAATGGGAGAAAATAAATATCATAAATATATTGTGTGGCGAGGACAGGTGAAGTAAGCAGGTAAGCAGCGCGATCCGAGGAACACACCTACAGGTGAATAGGCACACGCCTACAGGTGTATAGGCACACGCCTACAGGTGTATAGGAACACACCTACAGGTGTATAGGCACACACCCGGACTACATTGTGAAATTCATCACGATGTCGCCCAAAATATGACGTCACTCATCACATACTTTCAAATCTTATCAAAATGTAGCTGATTCCCATCTCTACTAAATAGAACTAAGGAATTGTACAATCTTAATCAGAAGCACAAGCATAATCACAATATTAATCACAAGCACAATCACAAGCACAAGCAAAATCACAATCACAATCTCAATCTCAATCACATGAAATTTTACTGCAGTCCATCTGTCCATCAACAATTTTATTTAATTTAATTATAATACAAAATACAGTTTGGAATGTGCTGTCCAACAAAAAAAGCTTGCCTATGTTCTGGTACCTCTCACAAAATGGCTGACTATTTTCTTTCATGGAAATTCACATTCATTCCCGTATGGCACCACCGGTGAACAAGAGATATAAAAAAGTTTTGTATGGACCTTTAGCTGTTCACGTCTGTTTCCTCATATCAAATAACTCCTCACAATTACCCCATGATAACTAAAACTCCTCAACATTACACCACGATAACTCAAACTCCTCACAATTACCCCATGATAACTAAAACTCCTCAACATTACACCACGATAACTCAAACTCCTCACAATTACCCCATGATAACTAAAACTCCTCAACATTACACCACGATAACTCAAACTCCTCACAATTACCCCATGATAACTAAAACTCCTCAACATTACACCACGATAACTCAAACTCCTCACAATTACCCCATGATAACTCAAACTCCTCACAATTACCCCATGATAACTCAAACTTCTCACAATTACCCCATGATAACTAAAGCTCCTCACTATTACCCCATGATAAGTCAAACTCCTCAAAATGAACACCTTTGAAACAGTTAAAAATACATAAATAAATGGCACTTCACATTTTATGTGATAAAAATGTATTTGGTACAAATGTTCAAAAGTATTTTTTTGTACTGAGTAGGGGACAATAAAATCTGATACTATAGCTATGTTAAGCTGTCCTTGAGATATATCCCAAATTTGCACACATATCAGTTTGGGGCAAGTTGTCACATGTATTATTAATTGATGTATGAAACACAAAAATCATTATGATACTGTGTAATCAGCAATGAGGTGTCTTGTAATGGTACTAATGCTTTTGTAAATGGATCATTGTACATACAGTACAGATAGCTTAGAGCAGCAGACATGTCCATGGACTACACAAGACAGCCCTTTAGCTGAGTCTGACTTTCAAATGTATGCTTGTATCCAAGGCCAGGCCATTCACAGTATGTGCATCAGAGTTAGTCAGATATTCAGTAGACTGCAACTGCCATATGCCAGTGTCCTGCTGTTGTTCATTTCAGAGATTGTTGAAACGGGGGGCGATTGTTGTTCCGTGATTGTTGTCCTAAATTATTGACAGGGAATGGGGGGTACAGTGGGATGTTTTTCATCACTTGTTCATCGTGGGGATTGTTGATGGCAGCAGAGTTTGCCACTGACAATAATGGGGGTATCATTGTCAGTGGCAAACCTCTTGGTGGGCGGTGGGGGTGGGGGCAAGATAAATCCAAGAATCCAAGTACAAACATTTTCACATTGACTGAACAGAAAAGGCCCTTGGGTTTGAGGGGATGCCTGAGGTCAAGGCAGAGTTGCTTCATTTCACTTAGAAACATCCACCAAATTCAAGCATTACATTTTCCTATTTCACAGCCAATGGTTCCCCTCATTTCCCTTCAAACAACTTGATTTTTCTTTTTTTACAGGCCAGCAGCTTCAAGGTCATGGACTCATAGTCTCCAGCATGCCATCCGGTTGGCTTTCTACGTGTAAATTTGTTTTTCTCCCAGTAATGCTGCCAGGTTCCGTCCTTGGCTGCTCCAAATCCAAAAACATTCACCTGAGACCAAGAGGATGGAGACAGTTTGATGTTAAACTGAGTAGATTTCATGAATTCCAGGTGTTGGTAGTGACTGTATCGTCATCAACAATATAATTACTATTGTACAGCCTACACCAGTGAGCACTTTATTATGTATTTTTTAGACCTATCTTTTAGACTTATTAAATCTCCTGCTGCTGTAGCCAATCCACTTAGAGGTTTGATGCTTTGTGTGTTCAGAGATGCTCTTCTGCACACCACTGTTGTAATGTGTGGTTATATGTGTTACTGTCACCTTCCTGTCAGCTTTGACGGCTGTGCATGTAAATCCCAGGAGATACGAAGTTGCTTAGCTACTGTAAAACCCAACGCTAACCCAACGACGGAGTTTAGCGAGGGCTGAAGGTATCAGCGTGCTCGTCCTTCTGGTGTTGCTGAAAGAATACTAATAGGGTTAAAAATCAGTGGCCCCTATGCAGACAGTCTAGATCAGCCAATAAACAAACCACGATACAAAGGCAGTAGTACCACTCTGCCTTCCGCTCTTTACTGGTCCGGGCTGACCCAGAATCTCCACAATAGGGCCAATAGATTCACCTTCGTTTATCTGACTCCATTTTAGAATAATAATTTAGATTATTTATCCACATTAGTGGATGTCGTATTTATAATTTTGACTTGATCGCTATAGGAATCCTGTACTGAGATTTACTCTCCGGACAGTCCTCTGCTGGTACCACCGCATGTCACATCACGCGTTATGTGCACGTCTCACGAACTGACTAGCTATCTGTAGTCATCAGAGGTCGCAGGAATAGCTACTCTTGGGTATATCTGTTTACAGCCTAGGGACCCAAGCAGGCCAACCTAGCTACGGCTGTGCTCGACATGAATGAACTACCATGCGGAGGCGAGGGATTTACCATCATAGGTCTACGGGTGCTATACGCCGTGATACATTAAGCGTAAATATTCATCTTCCCTAGACCAGTTTGAGGGGGTAAACCACGCATTCCTTGTATAACTTTGAGTGTCAGTAAGCGAAACCAAACAGATCAAGTTTTAACAATTTATTTTACCAGGCAGGTTACATACACGTAATTGCATACTAGTTCCAAATAAAAACATTACAATGCAAACCAAATTACGGAGTCTTAAAAGTCATACCTGGTAATAAAAGCTACATACGGGAGTCTGGCTACAGACACCCTGTACATAGAAATTACGTGCACGGAGTGCACGGGAGGCTGATTGCATTCTCCCAGATTGCTTAGTTCGCTGTCCTTAAATCCAAAATCTGGCCTTTGATGTTAACCATCTGTAATTTGGAGCCACGCCTCCCCAGGAAGCGCAGGGGGGTTGAGGCACATGGCTTTCACTGGGGCAGAGCTCCACACAGCTTCTCCTGGTTGGTTATGATGTACAGGGTTTGCTGTTGCAGAAATAAAACCATTGCACCAGTCGCACTGAAACAATCAGAATAATACCAAACATGAATATTATCTAAACTGACTTTGTCATGAAACATCCAATGCTGTACACATCATTTAGTGAGTGAGTAAAGAGGGAGAGAGCAATGAAGGGGGGTTCAGGAGAAGGTCAGGGCCTAACAGGCCGTGCCCTCTGAAACCTTCCCGTGCCGTAAAGGATGTTGCCCCGTCGTGACGAGTTTTACGGCTGGAGGCCTGAGTCTTCCCCCACAGGCTCCTGCCCGTATGGGTGTGGAGATAAGGGGGGGTTAATGATGCATGCTCCTAAATTACTTTACAGCCACATATTCCACAATACCAGAGGAAGCCAGCAAGCTGACCAGCCCTGAGTGATAATGCCAGATGTCGGCCTTACAATACTCAAACCACCCTGTCTGTCACCAACAATCATTCTACAGTCAAAGTCACTTAGATCACATTTCTGCATCATTCTGACATTTGGTCTGAAAAACAGCTGAACCACTTGACAATGTCGGCATGATTTTATGCATTGAGATGCTGCCACATGATTGGCTGATTAAATATTTGCATTAAGAAGCTGATGTACAGGTCTACCTAATGAAGTGCTCACTGAGTGTATATGCATGGGTGTGAAACTTTATTTGTGTGTGTGTGGGGTTTTTTTGAGGAGGAAGCAGGGAAGTCGGAGAAGCTTAGGGTTCTGAGTGAGGGGAATAGTTTTGGGAGAAGATCCAGGTTTTTAGGGTATTTGTGTTAGAAATGATAAAACCAACATGAAGACCAGAGAGCTGTCTTTTGGAGAAAAGCAAGCATTACATTACATTACATTACATTATATTAATGGCATTTGGCAGACACTCTTATCCAGAGTGACATACAGTTGATTAGACTAAGCAGGAGACAATCCTCCCCTGGAGCAATCCAGGGTTAAGGGCCTTGCTCAAGGGCCCAACAGCAATGTGGATCGTATTGTGGCTACACCGGGATTAGAACCACCGACCTTGCGTGTCCCAGTCATTTACCTTAACCACTACGCTACAGGCCACCCCCTGTAATATGTGCTTACCTCATCACATACGTGGATGGCGAACATCAAGGTTAAGAAGCCGGTGGAGGGATATTTCCCATGGCGTTCAAGCCACACATCATAGACGTACTTGAAGAACTCAGGGTTGTAAATTAACACCTGTGTTAAAAGGAATCAGAAAAGTCACCGAATGAGCGAAATAGACATACTATATGTAGAATATTGTATAGTCACACACTTGTGCATACACACACACACACACACACAAAAGCATTTTGTAACAAAGTGCGACACAAGACTCTTTCACCTTATTCTTGTCTGCATTAATCTTGGCCATCACACGCATACGGGTGCTGTGGAAAACAGAGAGATTTCAATCACCTGCTGGGTGCCACTTAGTCCAATGACTATCCACAAGATCAGAGTCCACTAGTACCCCAGGGCAGGACACTTGGAGCATCCATGGCAACACTGAACCAAGAGCTAATAAAGGAGCCCTTTTTCCCTTTCTTTCTGTCTAGCTCATTTTAGCCCTCACCCTAACATTAAATGCAAAGCGTAATGATGAAAACGGTTGCTTCTTTTTCATCCGAAAACAAAGTGAGTGAGCACCACAGCAGCTTCTGACGAGGGCTCCTGTTTCTCAGAGCTGCATTCAGCTTCTTAGATCAATGTTCAAACACAAATGCATTCCCAATGTAGCCCATGGCCACCTACCGTTTCACAGTGCCTGTGGTCAGAGCACTAGTGATCCACTCCAGATCCAAAGTCTTGAATGGTATCAGCAGCAGACTTGTGTCCTTTTGCAGGTTTGTGGCACTTTCTGGGCACATGACACGATGGGTGGTTCTGTTCCCTAAGTCCTTTTCATAGCCCAAAATGGGAGCTCTGTTCATTCTGCAGAGACAATATATATATATTACTTTTAGAGACTGGCTGCTATGTAAACTAGTCTTGACATTGATTTTAGACAAAGCAATCATGAGAGCTGCATTTATGTGGCCCAAGTTTACGAGACAACCAGGAAACATCATTATGGTTTCTGTAACGTGATGGGAGCAACACTATTGGCACAGAAAATACACTGACTGGTATTCAATTAACATTTCTCCTTCACTTACTAATAAATGCAAGCTTTGTACCCTTTCTTTGATGGATGGAAGAAACACATGGCAGGAATTTTAGCCTAACACTGTCAGTCCCGAAGCAGGCCGAGCTATCCAAAAAGACAAAAAGAATAGAAGAGAGAGAGAGTGAGAGAGAGAGAGCGAGAGAGAGGGGGAGAGAGAGAGAGAGAGAGAGAGCCGCAGGGTGTGTTGGGGTCCTCACTCCTGGTCCTGGAGAGCCGCAGAGTGTGCTGGCTTTTGTTGTTACTCAGCACTCAACTGATCAATTAAAGCTGAAATTACACAAGATTGCACCTTACCTGAGCCCTCAATGACACTGAGACCAGCACACACACACCCTCCAGGGCTACACGTCCCGAAGCCTTCTTAACGCTACATTGTTCATAAATTGGACCTTAAGCTGTACCTTAACGTTTCAATGTGTTTCCCGAAGCGTTCTTTGCTAAGTATACCTTCCGTACGTCGTACTTTCGTAAGGTTGGTCTGGACCACTCTTCGCTATACCATAGCGATGTTGTCAGCTCACTCCGCTAGTGGCCACCACTGTTAGTTAGGACTGCAAGCCTCTGAAATCACCTGTTGCTCTTAGTTACATCTCAATCTGTTAAGCAATATGTACACTAATATTTATACAGTTGTAGTTGGCTAATAATATTACTAAAATACCACATTAATGGGACTGTTTTCATGGAAAGAATAAATATAATAAATTATAATAAATAATGTTGCCTAATTGCCTTTTAAATGACATTCATAAACTCATGATTTCACACTCTCCCTGTGGGCTGGAGTAATGTTTAACCATAGTGCTTTCTTTGTTTTGTTTGACACCGTAGTCCTAAAACTGTAAAATAATTTCCACGCCACGTCCTTTAACATTATCTGCATTTTGTTTGCTGTGAAGCTGTGTGACCGCTTCTTTCTTTTCTTTTCTTTTTCGCCATAGCTTTATGTTGTTTTCGTGTTGGTGCGTTTTGCTTGTTGGTGCGCTTTTATTGAAAACGTCAGCTAATCAGAGTGAATTACACCAGTAGTGTGATGGTGCTTCTGGCAAATCAACCCTCGTTGAAAAGTCATTTAAGGCAGCATGACAAAGATATTAAAATAATGTAAATAAAACATGACATGGCCAAGGAGGCGTATTGCTAGAGGGCCTAGTGGGGCCAGGCGTGATATCACAAACCGTATAAATAATTTGGCGAAGATTATATTGTAATGGCATGGGGTTCTGTACCTGGGCTGGATGGGAACGGCTACCCGGTCGTGTTTAAAGTTTTTGTTAGAGGGTGTGTCTTGGGGCGGTTTTCAAACAGGTCGTCTGATCTGCTATAAAAAACAATTGTCGCCCGACCATTTCGTCAGTCTGCGAATGTTTGCTGTGAGGAGCATTACTGTTAGTCTGGTCTAATAAAACAAGCTGCCTCAGTCTTTCCTCAGTCTTTGGATCCAGCGCTCGCTACAATATATACGGTTGGATAATTTAGTTTGTAAGTTTGAACTTCTATTTATATGTTACCACTAGTCGTGATAAATGAAATGTTTTAAAGTATTCCTGCAGTGTTTTATTCATAAATAACACTACTTTCTCTAATAACGCAATCAAGCAGTCGCGGCATGGAGTGCATAATCGATCACAGACAGGTCGATAGGCCTAGTAATGTCGCACGTAGAAGCTATGCCTTAAGCAACCGCCTAAGGGATAGTTCGGAGAACACGCCTAGGAAAGTAAACAACTTTCGTAAGGTATACCTTTCGAGTCTTCGTAAACTGCTAAGAGACACCGTTATTGAAAATCAGGCTGAATCGGTCACCTTATGATGAAGTCATTGGAGTCAATGAGGGCTCCGTAATCGGATCCGTTGAGGTTCCCAGAATTCCCGACTACAGCGCAAGTCCTGCAGCGATTGGGCCCTGAGTCGTTGTAATGTCCGTTGCCAGGGACGACCTTGAATAGTTTCCGCACCACATCTCCGTAGTTGGCATTTTGCTTAGTCTGTAGCCTCTGGGGACACAATAAAGACACAGAGACTCTCAGCTGCTCGAGAGTCAATCAGCAAGAGCAACGATAGCTGCAGAACAGAACAAAACATTAATTTGCATAACCCCAGGCGAATGAAAGGTTATGCTGTTTTAAAATTTTTAAATACAGCATAAATAACCGCGGTCGAGCTGCACGCCTGTTTTCCGTTCTGGTTCCCCGGAACGACTTGCCTACCACTGTCAGGACAACAGAATCCCTCCCCCTATTTCGACGCAGATCCCTCCTGATTTCCCCCCACCCTTCCGATATCCCTGTTGTCTAACCCCCCCCAAAAAAATAAAATAAAAAAACTTGCACTTACGATGACTGTATTTTTTGTTTAGAACAGCACTTCATGTGTATTTTACTAGTTATGGATGTGATGCTTTAACTTGTGGAAGGACCTATGCACTTGTAAGTCGCTTTGGATTAAAAGTGTCTGCCAAATGACGTAAATGTAAATGTATGCTGCTCACTGGATGTTTTTTTGTTTTTCGCACCGTTCTCTGCAAACTCTAGAGACTGAAGTGGAAATCCCAGGAGATCAGCAGTTTCTGAGATACTCAAACCACCCTGTCTGGCACCAACAATCATTCCATGGTCAAAGTCAACTAGATCACATTTGTTCCCCATTCTGACATTTGGTCTGAAAAACAGCTGAACATCTTGATCACATCTGCATGCTTTTATTACATTACATTATTGGCATTTGGCAGATGCTCTTATCCAGAGCGACGTACAACAAAGTTTTATGGATTTAGTTGTTGCCGCACAATTGGCTGATTCAATATTTGCATTCACAAGCTGGTGCACAGGTCTACCAAATAAAGTGCTCACTGAGTGAATATTGGTGATTGTAGTTTTGCTGGTGATCATATTTGTACTTCATAATGTTCGGTTTTGAAAGTGAACTCATTTTTTTAAAAGTTGCAGTTTAATGCATTCATGCTGAACATTTGCTTTAGGAAATGACAAACATGAACAATATTTTTAACAATGGCTAAAATTTACATTTTTACAAATGTACATGGGGGGACACTATTCAATGCAATTCTATTTCATGCATTCAACATTCATCACAACAAAACTCAAAGCCTCGCTTCATTATATACTGTTCAACTATTCAGCATTCATCACAACAAAACTCAAAGCCTCATTTGATTATATACTGTTCAACTATTCAACATTCATCACAACAAAACTCAAAGCCTCGCTTCATTATATACTGTTCAACTATTCAACATTCATCACAACAAAACTCAAAGCCTCATTTGATTATATACTGTTCAACTATTCAACATTCATCACAACAAAACTCAAAGCCTCATTTGATTATATACTGTTCAACTATTCAACATTCATCACAACAAAACTCAAAGCCTCATTTGATTATATACTGTTCAACTATTCAACATTCATCACAACAAAACTCAAAGCCTCATTATTTTGTTCTTATTATTCTTTTTTTCTGTTCATTTTTATTCACATTGCATGTATGACTTTCCTTTCCAATAAGATATTGCTAAATGTATGTCGTATGTTTTACCATGTTTATAAAACTGTAAAAAGTTGTCCCCTGAAGTGGGGGCTGGCGGAGGGATGAGATGAAAAAGAATCCATGTTTGTGTGTGCTTACCTGCCACCAGTAATAGGTGCTCTTCGGAAGTATGGCGTTCTCCTGCGACAAGAGCGGCGATATGGACGTGTTAAAGCGCTTCATGAACCAGGGGTCTTCATCCTCAACAGAGATGCACTGGCGGCAGGCACACAGTGCCCTGGAGACGGGTTTGTCGGACTGCCGGTAGTCAAGTTGTAATAAGTATGATGACAGATTGCTGTAGCTAAATAAAACTAAGGTAGCAGCACAGCTGCAGAACAGCACAATCAAAAGCTTGCTTTTCAGATGCTTGAGGCCCACCATTTTGTACATGATATGTGTTTAGATACTGGAAAGTTGTTCTCAAAAAGAGGGAGAGCTTCCTCATTGGAGGGTTTGACTTAAGACGAGGGTTTGAAAGGATTGTATCAGAAACAAAGTGCATGACCCATTCAGGCAGGGAATGTCATCCTTTTAGAACAGTTCTCAGATGCACAAAACCTGCACAGTAAGTCACGTCTGAATAGGAGGGAAAATGTGACGGTTTGAAGTGCAAGCTTGTGCTTCCTGTTAGAGGGAGGGGTCCTGCTTTCTTCTTTTTGACTGAATTAGGTGGTGAAGAGATGGTGAAGCTGCTCTCTGCTGGAAATCACCCACCTAGAAAGAAAACAAAGGAGGACTGATTACACTCAACATATCTATGGTACATATCAGTAATGGACCTGGAGCATTTCCCAACAGAGGGGATTGCTCTCCGTAGAATCCTTTGGAGCACACAACTGACTTAAATATTACCAGATTATTTAAAAACCCAAAATACATTTATCTTATTTCCAACCTGAGACTGCTACACTCAAGGAAAGACAAACCTTATTTAGTGTACACCACATATTACTGCCTTGGGCCCATAAAATGCCCATACTACTTCTAATAAGCTACCTAAAAGGAGATAAAATAATAGGTAGATATTGCACATGATTATAGTTAGATATCGCACATGATTATAATTCGATATTGCAGTGGTTATAGGGAGATATTGCACATGATTATAAGTAGATATTGCACATTATTATTGTGGGACATTGCACATGAGTGTAAGTAGATATTGCACATTATTATAAGTAGATATTTCACATGACTATAAGTAGATATTGCACATGATTATAGGTAGATATTGCACATGATTATAAGTAGATATTTCACATGACTATAAGTAGATATTGCACATGATTATAGGTAGATATTGCACATGATTATAAGTAGATATTTCACATGACTATAAGTAGATATTGCACATGATTAGTTAGATATTGCACATGATAATGAGGCCACACCAGGCAGGCTAGTGGAAACAGCCTGTGCACATGTGATTTGCAGTTTTCCATGTCTCTTTCCTCATTTTATATGAGATCTACAGTCCCCTCCAAAAATATTAGAACAGCAAGGTCAATTTCTTTGTTTTAGCTACACACTGAAGACAATTGAGTTCAAAAGATGTACATCATCCGATCCAAATTTCATCTTTTATTATATTACCTATTTTGTATCAGACCACCCTATTTTCAGTTGAACAAAAGTATTGGAACATGTCACTGACAGGTGTTTCCTGTTGTCCAGATGTGTCCTGTTAGATTGATTTGTTAAACAATAAATAGGTCTGAATGCTTACTCTTGGTTTTAGCCTTGGGTTTTGCCTGTGAAGACTGCATTTGTGTTAGAAATAAACATGAACATGAAGACCAGAGAGCTGTCTTTGGGACAAAAGCAAGCCATTTTGATGCTTAGAAAAGAGGGGAAATCCATTGCACAAGCATTGGGGATAGCTTGTACAACAAATTACAATGTCCTGAAAAAGAAAGAAACTGCTGGTGTACTGAGCAACAGACATCGAACAGGTCGACCAAGGAAAACAACAGCAGTTGAGGACAGAAACATTGTGAGAGCTGTGAAGAAAACCCCCAAAACATCACAATCAAACAATCTATGCAGGGCTGGGGTGAAGGTGTCCTAATCAACTGCTCAAAGAAGACTTAGAGAGCAGCAATAGAGAGGCTATACCACAAGATGCAAACCACTCATCAGTAGTAAGAATTGGAAGGCGGGACTACAATTATGGTTTATGGGTATGCAATGTAATGGGTGTGAACAGTTTTGACAGCTGCCAAAATTAGAGGTGTGAACAGTTAAAACTTCAAAATATGTTCCGTAACTGTAGCCAAGAAATACAGCCGGGGGACAACTAGTGCTCTGTACAATTACCAACAGTGCTAGAATGTTGTATATCTACACTCAGTGAGCACTTTATTAGATATTTATTAGACTTATTTTTTAGACTTCTACTGCTGTAGCCTATCCTCTTAGAGTTATGACGCGTTGTGTGTTCAGATTTGTCAAGTATTTCACAAATCTTTGTAATTCAATGCAAATATTAACAATTACTATTATTATGATTCTTCTTCTTTTTCTTCTTCTTCTTCTTCTTCTTCTTCTTCTTCTTCTTATTATTATTATTATTATTATTATTATTATTATTATTGCTGCGATTGCTGAAGCGCATCAACAGGAGTTAATCAATTCTGACTTCTGTTTACAATTTAACAATTATTACATCTGTATCAAGATATTCCAAACTGCATAGACAACTATTGCCGGACATAGTTTCACGTATGCAAAACATGCCAAAAAAAAGCATCTGCAAAAAAGCAGGTAAAAAAATAGTGTTCCATTCCAAATCTTTAATGAAATAAATAGGCCTACATAATAGTAATTAGTAAATAGTGTCAGGCTGAATAAAGAGCCAGACACTAACCAAAATCTCTCAGGTGAGATGTCAGCCTCTTCTGTAACTACACAGCAAAGCATTATCTGGCCAGATTCAACAGGAAGAGCCACCAAGTCACCTTCATTCAGGCTAGTTAAGTTTGGTCACTTTTGCTTTGTTGTTTGTTTGTTTATTTGTTTGTTAAAATAAATAAATAAATAAATTCAAATAGGCCCTGGTCCTTATCTTTGTTGTACAGGTAGCAGTTGAAATTGTACTTCCCTCTAGGGTCTTGACAGCTGCCAAAATTACAGGTGTGAACAGTTAAAACTTCAAAATATGTTCCCTAACTGTAGCCAAGAAATACAGCCAGGGGACAACTAGTGCTCTGTACAATTACCAACAGTGCTAGAATGTTGTATATCTACACTCAGTGAGCACTTTATTAGATATTTATTAGACTTATTTTTTAGACTTCTACTGCTGTAGCCTATCCACTTAGAGTTATGATGCGATGTGAGTTCAGAGATGCTCTTCTGCACACCATTGTTGTAATGTGTGGTTATTTGCGTTACTTTCACCTTCCTGTCTGCTTTTTTTTTCTTGATTTTTTTGTTGTACCATCCTTTGCAAACCCTAGGGACTAGTGTGCGTGAAAATCCCAGGAGATCAGCAGTTTCTGAGATACTCAACCCACCCTGAATGCCACCAGCAATCATTCCCACAGTCAAAGTCACTTAGATCACATTTGATGTTCTTCTGTGTCTTGCTGTGCGTAATGCACAATCTGTGTTATTTGTTGTATTTTAAGCCATTTTGGCCAGGACTCCCTTGTAAAAGAGATGTAAATCTCAATGGGACCGAGTAAAATAAAGGTAAAATAAAAATAAATAAATAAAATGTTTACACAAAAATAATGTTTGGTTCTCACAGAATGGCCAGACTGGTTCTAGCTGACAGGAAGGTGACAGCAACTCAAATCACGCTGTGGGTATCAGTTACAGTTACATTACAATAGTGACATAGAACATCCCAGAACACACAACATGTTGAATGGCGGATGAACTACAACAGCAGAAGAAATATCTCCAATAAAGTGTGTATCCTTACTATAGTCTATTTGCAGACTCCTGCTGTTCACATGGTCTTCAGTGAAGCACAAGATGATTTTGAATCTAAAAAGTATAATTTCCAAAGCTCCTCTGTAACCTAACGTATGGCAGTATCTCTAAAGTTTGTAGAAAATGCTGCGGGAAAAAAAACGTTTTGTTCGTGAAAACTATTTTTATTCAGTGACCTCTTGAAGTGGCGCCTTAACTGATTTTAAGTCTGCTCGGGCACAGATTATTTTAACTACAGACTTCAGAACAATGCTAATGGAGATAATCAATTAATCAAGCAATTACCGCTACATGGTTCGAAATAAATATAGGATATTATTCGACATAACAAGATAACTATAGGATACTATAATAGAACAATGTGCACGTGTCCATATAAGACACGAATAGTCAATGCATCAGTGTTGAGATACTAAATGATATGAATATCTTGACACTTAATATATTGCCCACTTACTTCTGATCTTGGGCTGCCCGCACTTGAGAAACTGATAGCCTATGCAGTTATTCCATAGTCAACGCATATGTCCATCATGCCACAGTAGCGCTGATAGTGTACGGATAAATGGAGCCTACAGTAGAGTGACGCTCCATTGCACAACAATGCTGATATTTAATAACCTGTGGCGGTAACGCCCCCTTATAGCGCTGCATTGAAATGGCCCGACTTATTATTCTACCTATTGTAAGTGGCAACATTTTTTAGGTGATCACAAACGGTGCCTTTACAATTTAACCCTCTAAAGAGGTTCGGGTCTGTGGGACCCGTTTTCAATGTTTACTAAAATAAAAATGATACAACAAATTTTTTTTTTTCAACCTTTGACTCATAACCCTTGGCTCATTTTCTGTGAAGAACATGTAAATGAACTCATTTTCATTGAGTACACACTGTGCACCCCCCTGCACATTTACATTACATACAGGCGTATAATATACGTATAAGGTTTGCTGTGTACCTTTACCTGGTCTTCCTCCTATCTTGGACTATTGTGTGTGTGTGTGTGTGTTTGTGTGTGTGCGTGCGTGCATGCATGCATGCTTGCCTGCGTGCATGTGTACTTCCCCTTTAGATTATTAGATTTAGATTTAGATCCACACTGTCAGACTGTGCCCCTCGTGTGGTGTGTAGACATTGTGTTCAATCAGGGCCGTTTGAGTAACGACTGGGTCTCTGAACTGAAGTCCAGTGAAAGGGCCCTACAGTTTTTTATGACTGGACTGCATTTGCCCCCTCCTTGTGGCTGGGCCCCAGAAAGCTTTGCTGTTTTCCGCCTTATTGTGGGCATGTGTTCATTGTTAAATTTGTGTTCTGTATCCTAATTTCAATTTTATTTAAATCAATAAACACCAATATTGAAGACAGCCTTCTCTCCTTTATATTTGTTGAAGAAAAACATGATTTATTCCTCCCAGTTTTGATTATTAGTGATTTGTTTGACCAAAATCACATTTCATCACAAAAAACGAATACTAATGAATGTGATGTAGCAGGGGTAAATGGCACATATTAACCATATATGCTATATGTTATGGTCTATATTGCTTGTAATGAAGATAAGGTCAACATCAGTCGTCTTATTTTTACATAAATTGTTATGACTGTATTGTTTTAAGACCCCAGTAATGGTATGGGTCCACCAGACCCGCGAAAAGGTCCTGAGTAACAGAAATATGTCTGCCGCAATCGATGTACGATCAATAATGGCAAAAACTGCCAAAATGTTTGCCTACCGATAACGTCTTTTCACAAATAATGATGTACAAAGTTGCACCCTGGGTGCGGATTCGTGATCAGTTTCACGTTTTATTGTACACTAAAGTTAGAACTGCCCGGGAAATCTGATAGGTTCTAGATCTAATTGAGGTCAACTTCTCTCTGGAGCTAACAAGGCGCATTAAAAGTCGTATTCACACTCAAACTGTTAGCTAGGGCATATCATGTGACCAGATTGGTAGAATATGTCACCATGGAAAAAACTATTGAATGCGAATAAACCCGGATCCCGGATGTGCGACTCTCACACTATTACTTGCCAGGTTGTCCTTGTACAAATGTGTCCTTAATTGATCTCCCTGGTTAAATAAAGGCAATAATAATCATACAAATTGCGGCTGTCACTGTGCGAATGTGACAAAATGTGCAGGCGCAACATATCCAACCTCCTTAAAAGAAAGGACAATGTTTAAAAGATTTATCCTGGTTAAATTGTTATTTTTGTTATTATATCCGTTTTTAAGGCTGTCACATTTTAATCAAATCATCCGTTTTTTTGAATGAAAAATGAAACCCTAAAAAATTACCCGATTAAAAGTACATACATAAATAAATAAACCCCAAAAATGACGAGTCTCGTGTAGGAGAGGTTGGTTGGCAACTATTTTCCGGTACTTTGAACGTCATAGATACAAAAATGTAACATTAAAATGTTTGCTTCCCTGAACTGCACTCATCTATTAGTTTTAAAAATCACTCACTTTTTTGTGAGGTAAACGTTTCAGTTTTGTTGTATCAAAAGTAATAAAATTCCTTAGTTCTATTTAGTAGAGATGGGAATCAGCTACATTTTGATAAGATTTGAAAGTATGTGATGAGTGACGTCATATTTTGGGCGACATCGTGATGAATTTCACAATGTAGTCCGGGTGTGTGCCTATACACCTGTAGGCGTGTGCCTATACACCTGTAGGTGTGTTCCTCGGATCGCGCTGCTTACCTGCTTACTTCACCTGTCCTCGCCACACAATATATTTATGATATTTATTTTCTCCCATTGGGTATTTGTGCTTTCTTGTTCTCATTTAAATGTTGAAATAATTTATATTGGTTGCTTCATTATTTGTAACTGGAGCATTTTAACAGTGTGCACAACATTTGTGGACATTAACATTTGTGCATTTACAACAGAGACCTTTTAGTTGCTGCCACATGATTGGCTAAATATTTGCAGTCACAAGCTGGCGTACTTGTCTACCTAATACATGTATAAATAGTATTTCATAAAATAAAAATAATAATGGAAAGGGAGAGCTTATTCGATTTGTGATGGAGTTTATTTATTTGTTTGTTTATTTGGGTCCCAGTCATGTACTTTAACCACTACACTACAGGCCACCCTGTAGAAACAGGTCTCACCAAAACCACACATCCTCATACCTCATCGCAGGCCAGGGCAGGACACTGTAAGTGTTCCAAGGACAGACTGTGTGGAAGCTCTGACTCATTCGGTATGTCTAGAAGGAGGCATTGGAGCTTTATTCAGGTCCAAAACCGCACATTAAAGTAACACGTAGTAGCACATTGCTAACTCATTGCATTTATTTATCCACAAATGACCACTTGAGCCACGTACAATATTTAGCTACAATACTCCCAAAGTGTCTGGAACGTATGAATAGCTCAGGTGTAAGTTATGCCATTTCAATGAAACCTTGTTTTGTTCCTGGAAGGGGGCATTACCGCAACAGGGTAGGCTAATTCAAAGTCCGATACTCTTGTACCTGCGCCGCCAGTTCAGAAGTTAATTCATCCGTACGCGACCACTGCTACTGGGGCACTACTGTACAAAGAGCCCTGGGAAAGGGAGCCACAGTAATCATCGACCAGTATGAACGGGATATATTTTTATTGTGGTTTCTTTCCTTTGTGTTAAACTGAATGAATATGGAATGACTCCAACGGATATCAGTTTTGCAAGTACGGGGAGCCCGATATCTGAAGTAAGTGGGCTATGATCAATTAATATCGTGCAAAATGGCACAATCTCACCACAGTCTGGAGCCCTGTCTATGATGGGGCAAGTTGTCACAAGAGCACACCTTCAACTTAACTTTCGGTAACTCTGTACTGAAATAAGATATGAGGATGTAATGAATACAAAATATGTGCCTGGGACATGATTTTTTCATTCGGTATGACGCATTCCTTTGTGACTTATTGCACGTGAACATGTAGAGTGAACAACAGATTAATTTGACAGATCTTTAAGCATAAACACCAATTTTTATGTAATTTCCGTACTTTTTCCTTGAGTGTCTCAGGCTGTGTGCATCATAGGAATTCACACTTCCACCTGGAAATAAGATAAATATATTTTTGGCTCTTGAATATTACATTAGCTAGCTAGCTGTTATTTAGCTGACGCTTATTAGTTAAATAGCTAGACTACGCAGGGGAGTGCATGGATTCTACAAAGAGCAATCCCTCTGTTGGGGAATGTTCCAGGTACATTACTGATATGTATAGATGGAGCAACATGCTCAATCCTCCTTTGTTTTCTTTCTAGGTGCGGAATTTTAAGAGCAGTTTTCAATGGTGCTGTTGATGGAGGGTGCCTGTCTCATGTTTCTGCTTCCTCCTTCGGCTTCAAACCATCACATTTTCCCTCCCGTTCAGACAATGGTTGTTTTTTAATCTGTACCTCTAAGCACATTACATGCAGTTTGCCAAGCAGGAAATGTAAACTACGCGCATTTAGCAAACCTTCCAAATCCTCGTCTGAAGTCAAACCCTCCAGTGAGGAAGCTTTTTTTAAAAAAAAAAAAAACTCTTTCCAGTATCACAAACACAACGCATATCATTTACAAAATGGTGGACCTCAAGCATCTGAAAAGAAAGCTTTTGATTGTGCTGTCCTGCATCTGTGCCATTACCATCCTTATATTCAGCTACAGCAGCACCCCATCGTGCGTATTACGGTTTACCGTCCGGTGGTCCGACAAACCCGTCTCCAGGGCACTGTGTGCCTGCCGCCAGTGCATCTCTGTTGGGGATGAAGACCCCTGGTTCACGAAGCGCTTTAACACGTCCATATCGCCGCTCTTGTCGCAGGAGAACGCCATACTTTAGAAGAGCACCTATTACTGGTGGCAGGTAAGCACACACAAACATGAATTCCTTTTCTAATCCTTCCACCAGCCCCCACTTCAGGGGACAAATTTTTACACAAATACTGAGTTTTATGGTAAAACATATGACATACATTTAGCATTTAGCATTTAGCAATATTTGATTGGAAAGGAAAGTCATACATGTAATGTCAATAAAAAATAAAAGAATAATAATAACTGGCCAACCGGATTACGGTTCACCAGGGCATATCTTCCAAATTTAAAGTTATGCTTTTCCAGTAATCCGAGGCACATCGAAGAACAAATTTGACTTTTGTTTCGACGAATTCAACCATTTGTTCCAAACCGTGAAGCAGCGCATAGCCTGGCTGGATGAACGCACTTCTTCCCTCTGGCTCCGTTTGCAAAATTAAAATAATTTATTTGTCCATTTGCAGCACCAAAACATGAACGAGACATAGTTGTAAATTAGACATTGCATTTTAACTGAACGAAAAACATATTATAATCGAGGTAGCGTGTGGTCAAAATGTATTTTTAACCAAACTATAGCAAACGCCATCGGCTTTCGACCCCAGCAATTCAACTTCCTATATGTCATATAGGCCTATAGCCTTTGCCCTCTCGTGTCATTGTAAACGTGGCCCAAAAACACATCATTAGGCACATTAAACAAATATAGGCCTACTTCACAACCATTAGCCCTAATTATAATATTAATAATGCAAATCCACACCCAAACTCAAATCTTATTTGCATGAGAATGGCCATAATATTCTGGCGCCTAATTTTTTGTTTTACAAATAATAATCTAAATCATTTCGGTAATCATAAATGGCCATTATGTTAAACATTCACACGTCCTTATACATCGATCAAGATTAAGTACAAAGCATCCAAGAATCGTACTACACCCAAGCAGACATGTACAGTGCATCCGGAAAGCATTCACAGCGCTTCACTTTTCCCACATTTTGTTATGTTACAGCCATATTCCAAAATGGAATAAATTAATTTTTTTCCTCAAAATTCTACACACAACACCCCATAATGAAAACATGAAAGAAGTTTTTTTTGAAAATTTTGCAAATTTATTAAAAATAAAAAACTAAGAAATCACATGTACATTACGACATAATCATGCATGACAGAGTTTTCGAGGTTATAGTATATAATGAAATGAGGCTTTGAGTTTTGTTGTGATGAATGTCGAATGCATGAAATAGAATTGCATTAAATAGTGTCCCCCATGTACATTTGTAAAAATGAAAATTTTAGCCATTGTTAAAAATATTGTTCATGTTTGTCGTTTTCTAAAGCAAATGTTCAGCATGAATGCATTAAGATGCACCTTTATAAAAAATGAGTTCACTTTCAAAACCAAGCATTATGAAGTACAAATATGATCACTAGCAAAACTACAATCACCACTATGCACTCAGTGAGCACTTAATTAGGTAGACCTGTGCACCAGCTTGTTAATGCAAATATTGAATCAGCCAATCATGTGGCAACAACTAAATCCATAAAAGCATGGAGATGTGATCAAGATGTTCAGCTGTTTTTCAGACCAAATGTCAGAATGGGGAACAAATGTGATCTAGTTAACTTTGACCATGGAATGATTGTTGGTGCCAGACAGGGTGGTTTGAGTATCTCAGAAACTGCTGATCTCCTGGGATTTCCACTTACTACAGTCTCTAGAGCAGGGGTTGGCAACCCTGGTCCTGGAGAGCCGCAGGCTGTGCTGGCTTTCGTCTCCACCTTAAAATAAGCAACCGATTCAGACCCAAGAAACCAGGTGAGGTGAGTTAACTGTGCAATCAACGGCTTTCATTGATCAATTAATGCCAAGTAACAACGAAAGCCAGCACACCCTGCGGCTCTCCAGGACCAGGGTTGCCGACCCCTGCTCTAGAGTTTGCAGAGAACGGTGCGAAAAAAAGAATCCTAAAAATATCCAGTGAGCAGCATTTCTGCGGGGCAGAGACGCCTTGTTCGTGAGAGAGGTGAGAGGAGAATGGCAAGACTGGTCAAAGCTGATTGGAAGGTGACAGTAACGCGAATAACCACACATTACAGCAGTGTTAAGCAGAAGAGCGTCTCTGACCACACAACGCATCATAACTGTAACCGGTTAGGCTACAGCAGCAGAAGACTTAATAAGTCTAAGAAATATGTCTAATAAATACGTCTAAACATGTCTAAAAACTTCCACAAGTTAAAGCATCACATCCATAACTAGTAAAATAAACATGAAGTGCTGTTCTAAACAAAAAATACAGTCATCGTAAGTTTTTTTTAAAAAAATTTGGGGGGGGTTAGACAACAGGGATATCGGAAGGGTGGGGGGAAATCAGGAGGGAGGACTAAGGTACAGTTTGAAAAGGTGTGTTTTTATTCTGCGTCGAAATAGGGGGAGGGATTCTGCTGTCCTGACAGTGGTAGGCAAGTCATTCCTCCACTGAGGAACCAGAACGGAAAACAGGCGTGAAAGTGCAGCTCGACCGCGGTTATTTATGCTGTATTTAAATTTTTTAAAACAGCATAACCTTTCTTTCGCCTGGGGTTATGCAAATGAATGTTTTGTTCTGTTCTGCAGCTATCGTTGCTCTTGCTGATTGACTCTCGAGCAGCTGAGAGTCTCTGTTGTGTGTCTTTACTGTGTCCCCAGAGGCTACAGACAAAGCAAAATGCCATGACTCAGCGCCCAATCGCTGCAGGGCTTGCGCTGTAGTCGGGAATTCTCGGAACCTCAACGGATCCGATTACGGAGCCCTCATTGACTCCAAAAATAGTGTTCCATTCCAAATCTTTAATGAAATAAATAGGCCTACATAATAGTAATTAGTAAATAGTGTCAGGCTGAATAAAGAGCCAGACACTAACCAAAATCTCTCAGGTGAGATGTCAGCCTCTTCTGTAACTACACAGCAAAGCATTATCTGGCCAGATTCAACAGGAAGAGCCACCAAGTCACCTTCATTCAGGCTAGTTAAGTTTGGTCACTTTTGCTTTGTTGTTTGTTTGTTTATTTGTTTGTTAAAATAAATAAATAAATAAATTCAAATAGGCCCTGGTCCTTATCTTTGTTGTACAGGTAGCAGTTGAAATTGTACTTCCCTCTAGGGTCTTGACAGCTGCCAAAATTAGAGGTGTGAACAGTTAAAACTTCAAAATATGTTCCCTAACTGTAGCCAAGAAATACAGCCGGGGGACAACTAGTGCTCTGTACAATTACCAACAGTGCTAGAATGTTGTATATCTACACTCAGTTAGCACTTTATTAGATATTTATTAGACTTATTTTTTAGACTTCTACTGCTGTAGCCTATCCACTTAGAGTTATGATGCGATGTGAGTTCAGAGATGCTCTTCTGCACACCATTGTTGTAATGTGTGGTTATTTGCGTTACTTTCACCTTCCTGTCTGCTTTTATTTTCTTGATTTTTTTGTTGTACCATCCTTTGCAAACCCTAGGGAATAGTGTGCGTGAAAATCCCAGGAGATCAGCAGTTTCTGAGATACTCAACCCACCCTGAATGCCACCAGCAATCATTCCCACAGTCAAAGTCACTTAGATCACATTTGATGTTCTTCTGTGTCTTGCTGTGCGTAATGCACAATCTGTGTTATTTGTTGTATTTTAAGCCATTTTGGCCAGGACTCCCTTGTAAAAGAGATGTAAATCTCAATGGGACCGAGTAAAATAAAGGTAAAATAAAAATAAATAAATAAAATGTTTACACAAAAATAATGTTTGGTTCTCACAGAATGGCCAGACTGGTTCTAGCTGACAGGAAGGTGACAGCAACTCAAATCACGCTGTGGGTATCAGTTACAGTTACATTACTATAGTGACATAGAACATCCCAGAACACACAACATGTTGAATGGCGGATGAACTACAACAGCAGAAGAAATATCTCCAATAAAGTGTGTATCCTTACTATAGTCTATTTGCAGACTCCTGCTGTTCACATGGTCTTCAGTGAAGCACAAGATGATTTTGAATCTAAAAAGTATAATTTCCTAAGCTCCTCTGTAACCTAACGTATGGCAGTATCTCTAAAGTTTGTAGAAAATGCTGCGGGAAAAAAAACGTTTTGTTCGTGAAAACTATTTTTATTCAGTGACCTCTTGAAGTGGCGCCTTAACTGATTTTAAGTCTGCTCGGGCACAGATTATTTTAACTACAGACTTTAGAACAATGCTAATGGAGATAATCAATTAATCAAGCAATTACAAGCATGGTTCGAAATAAATATAGGATATTATTCGACATAACAAGATAACTATAGGATACTATAATAGAACAATGTGCACGTGTCCATATAAGACACGAATAGTCAATGCATCAGTGTTGAGATACTAAATGATATGAATATCTTGACACTTAATATATTGCCCACTTACTTCCGATCTTGGGCTGCCCGCACTTGAGAAACTGATAGCCTATGCAGTTATTCCATAGTCACCCATATGTCCATCATGCCACAGTAGCGCTGATAGTGTACGGATAAATGGAGCCTACAGTAGAGTGACGCTCCATCGCACAACAATGCTGATATTTAATAACCTGTGGCGGTAACGCCCCCTTATAGCGCTGCATTGAAATGGCCCGACTTATTATTCTACCTATTGTAAGTGGCAACATTTTTTAGGTGATCACAAACGGTGCCTTTACAATTTAACCCTCTAAAGAGCTTCGGGTCTGTGGGACCCGTTTTCAATGTTTACTAAAATAAAAATGATACAACAAATATTTTTTTTTCAACCTTTGACTCATAACCCTTGGCTCATTTTCTGTGAAGAACATGTAAATGTACTCATTTTCATTGAGTACACACTGTGCACCCCCCTACACATTTACATTACATACAGGCTATTTGGGTCCACTGGACCCGAAGGTTATAAGTATGAGGTTTATATGTTTTATACGTATATGGTTTGCTTGGGCTATTGTGTGTGTGTGTGTGTGTGTGTTTGTGTGTGTGCGTGCGTGCATGCTTGCATGCTTGCCTGCGTGCATGTGTACTTCCCCTTTAGATTATTAGATTTAGATTTAGATCCACACTGTCAGACTGTGCCCCTCGTGTGGTGTGTAGACATTGTGTTCAATCAGGGCCGTTTGAGTAACGACTGGGTCTCTGAACTAAAGTCCAGTGAAAGGGCCCTACAGTTTTTTATGACTGGACTGCATTTGCCCCCTCCTTGTGGCTGGGCCCCAGAAAGCTTTGCTGTTTTCCGCCTTATTGTGGGCATGTGTTCATTGTTAAATTTGTGTTCTGTATCCTAATTTCAATTTTATTTAAATCAATAAACACCAATATTGAAGACAGCCTTCTCTCCTTTATATTTGTTGAAGAAAAACATGATTTATTCCTCCCAGTTTTGATTATTAGTGATTTGTTTGACCAAAATCACATTTCATCACAAAAAACGAATACTAATGAATGTGATGTAGCAGGGGTAAATGGCACATATTAACCATATATGCTATATGTTATGGTCTATATTGCTTGTAATGAAGATAAGGTCAACATCAGTCGTCTTATTTTTACATAAATTGTTATGACTGTATTGTTTTAAGACCCCAGTAATGGTATGGGTCCACCAGACCCGCGAAAAGGTCCTGAGTAACAGAAATATGTCTGCCGCAATCGATGTACGATCAATAATGGCAAAAACTGCCAAAATGTTTGCCTACCGATAACGTCTTTTCACAAATAATGATGTACAAAGTTGCACCCTGGGTGCGGATTCGTGATCAGTTTCACGTTTTATTGTACACTAAAGTTAGAACTGCCCGGGAAATCTGATAGGTTCTAGATCTAATTGAGGTCAACTTCTCTCTGGAGCTAACAAGGCGCATTAAAAGTCGTATTCACACTCAAACTGTTAGCTAGGGCATATCATGTGACCAGATTGGTAGAATATGTCACCATGGAAAAAACTATTGAATGCGAATAAACCCGGATCCCGGATGTGCGACTCTCACACTATTACTTGCCAGGTTGTCCTTGTACAAATGTGTCCTTAATTGATCTCCCTGGTTAAATAAAGGCAATAATAATCATACAAATTGCGGCTGTCACTGTGCGAATGTGACAAAATGTGCAGGCGCAACATATCCAACCTCCTTAAAAGAAAGGACAATGTTTAAAAGATTTATCCTGGTTAAATTGTTATTTTTGTTATTATATCCGTTTTTAAGGCTGTCACATTTTAATCAAATCATCCGTTTTTTTGAATGAAAAATGAAACCCTAAAAAATTACCCGATTAAAAGTACATACATAAATAAATAAACCCCAAAAATGACGAGTCTCGTGTAGGAGAGGTTGGTTGGCAACTATTTTCCGGTACTTTGAACGTCATAGATACAAAAATGTAACATTAAAATGTTTGCTTCCCTGAACTGCACTCATCTATTAGTTTTAAAAATCACTCACTTTTTTGTGAGGTAAACGTTTCAGTTTTGTTGTATCAAAAGTAATAAAATTCCTTAGTTCTATTTAGTAGAGATGGGAATCAGCTACATTTTGATAAGATTTGAAAGTATGTGATGAGTGACGTCATATTTTGGGCGACATCGTGATGAATTTCACAATGTAGTCCGGGTGTGTGCCTATACACCTGTAGGCGTGTGCCTATACACCTGTAGGTGTGTTCCTCGGATCGCGCTGCTTACCTGCTTACTTCACCTGTCCTCGCCACACAATATATTTATGATATTTATTTTCTCCCATTGGGTATTTGTGCTTTCTTGTTCTCATTTAAATGTTGAAATAATTTATATTGGTTGCTTCATTATTTGTAACTGGAGCATTTTAACAGTGTGCACAACATTTGTGGACATTAACATTTGTGCATTTACAACAGAGACCTTTTAGTTGCTGCCACATGATTGGCTAAATATTTGCAGTCACAAGCTGGCGTACTTGTCTACCTAATACATGTATAAATAGTATTTCATAAAATAAAAATAATAATGGAAAGGGAGAGCTTATTCGATTTGTGATGGAGTTTATTTATTTGTTTGTTTATTTGGGTCCCAGTCATGTACTTTAACCACTACACTACAGGCCACCCTGTAGAAACAGGTCTCACCAAAACCACACATCCTCATACCTCATCGCAGGCCAGGGCAGGACACTGTAAGTGTTCCAAGGACAGACTGTGTGGAAGCTCTGACTCATTCGGTATGTCTAGAAGGAGGCATTGGAGCTTTATTCAGGTCCAAAACCGCACATTAAAGTAACACGTAGTAGCACATTGCTAACTCATTGCATTTATTTATCCACAAATGACCACTTGAGCCACGTACAATATTTAGCTACAATACTCCCAAAGTGTCTGGAACGTATGAATAGCTCAGGTGTAAGTTATGCCATTTCAATGAAACCTTGTTTTGTTCCTGGAAGGGGGCATTACCGCAACAGGGTAGGCTAATTCAAAGTCCGATACTCTTGTACCTGCGCCGCCAGTTCAGAAGTTAATTCATCCGTACGCGACCACTGCTACTGGGGCACTACTGTACAAAGAGCCCTGGGAAAGGGAGCCACAGTAATCATCGACCAGTATGAACGGGATATATTTTTATTGTGGTTTCTTTCCTTTGTGTTAAACTGAATGAATATGGAATGACTCCAACGGATATCAGTTTTGCAAGTACGGGGAGCCCGATATCTGAAGTAAGTGGGCTATGATCAATTAATATCGTGCAAAATGGCACAATCTCACCACAGTCTGGAGCCCTGTCTATGATGGGGCAAGTTGTCACAAGAGCACACCTTCAACTTAACTTTCGGTAACTCTGTACTGAAATAAGATATGAGGATGTAATGAATACAAAATATGTGCCTGGGACATGATTTTTTCATTCGGTATGACGCATTCCTTTGTGACTTATTGCACGTGAACATGTAGAGTGAACAACAGATTAATTTGACAGATCTTTAAGCATAAACACCAATTTTTATGTAATTTCCGTACTTTTTCCTTGAGTGTCTCAGGCTGTGTGCATCATAGGAATTCACACTTCCACCTGGAAATAAGATAAATATATTTTTGGCTCTTGAATATTACATTAGCTAGCTAGCTGTTATTTAGCTGACGCTTATTAGTTAAATAGCTAGACTACGCAGGGGAGTGCATGGATTCTACAAAGAGCAATCCCTCTGTTGGGGAATGTTCCAGGTACATTACTGATATGTATAGATGGAGCAACATGCTCAATCCTCCTTTGTTTTCTTTCTAGGTGCGGAATTTTAAGAGCAGTTTTCAATGGTGCTGTTGATGGAGGGTGCCTGTCTCATGTTTCTGCTTCCTCCTTCGGCTTCAAACCATCACATTTTCCCTCCCGTTCAGACAATGGTTGTTTTTTAATCTGTACCTCTAAGCACATTACATGCAGTTTGCCAAGCAGGAAATGTAAACTACGCGCATTTAGCAAACCTTCCAAATCCTCGTCTGAAGTCAAACCCTCCAGTGAGGAAGCTTTTTTTTAAAAAAAAAAAAACTCTTTCCAGTATCACAAACACAACGCATATCATTTACAAAATGGTGGACCTCAAGCATCTGAAAAGAAAGCTTTTGATTGTGCTGTCCTGCATCTGCGCCATTACCATCCTTATATTCAGCTACAGCAGCACCCCATCGTGCGTATTACGGTTTACCGTCCGGTGGTCCGACAAACCCGTCTCCAGGGCACTGTGTGCCTGCCGCCAGTGCATCTCTGTTGGGGATGAAGACCCCTGGTTCACGAAGCGCTTTAACACGTCCATATCGCCGCTCTTGTCGCAGGAGAACGCCATACTTTAGAAGAGCACCTATTACTGGTGGCAGGTAAGCACACACAAACATGAATTCCTTTTCTAATCCTTCCACCAGCCCCCACTTCAGGGGACAAATTTTTACACAAATACTGAGTTTTATGGTAAAACATATGACATACATTTAGCATTTAGCATTTAGCAATATTTGATTGGAAAGGAAAGTCATACATGTAATGTCAATAAAAAATAAAAGAATAATAATAACTGGCCAACCGGATTACGGTTCACCAGGGCATATCTTCCAAATTTAAAGTTATGCTTTTCCAGTAATCCGAGGCACATCGAAGAACAAATTTGACTTTTGTTTCGACGAATTCAACCATTTGTTCCAAACCGTGAAGCAGCGCATAGCCTGGCTGGATGAACGCACTTCTTCCCTCTGGCTCCGTTTGCAAAATTAAAATAATTTATTTGTCCATTTGCAGCACCAAAACATGAACGAGACATAGTTGTAAATTAGACATTGCATTTTAACTGAACGAAAAACATATTATAATCGAGGTAGCGTGTGGTCAAAATGTATTTTTAACCAAACTATAGCAAACGCCATCGGCTTTCGACCCCAGCAATTCAACTTCCTATATGTCATATAGGCCTATAGCCTTTGCCCTCTCGTGTCATTGTAAACGTGGCCCAAAAACACATCATTAGGCACATTAAACAAATATAGGCCTACTTCACAACCATTAGCCCTAATTATAATATTAATAATGCAAATCCACACCCAAACTCAAATCTTATTTGCATGAGAATGGCCATAATATTCTGGCGCCTAATTTTTTGTTTTACAAATAATAATCTAAATCATTTCGGTAATCATAAATGGCCATTATGTTAAACATTCACACGTCCTTATACATCGATCAAGATTAAGTACAAAGCATCCAAGAATCGTACTACACCCAAGCAGACATGTACAGTGCATCCGGAAAGCATTCACAGCGCTTCACTTTTCCCACATTTTGTTATGTTACAGCCATATTCCAAAATGGAATAAATTAATTTTTTTCCTCAAAATTCTACACACAACACCCCATAATGAAAACATGAAAGAAGTTTTTTTTGAAAATTTTGCAAATTTATTAAAAATAAAAAACTAAGAAATCACATGTACATTACGACATAATCATGCATGACAGAGTTTTCGAGGTTATAGTATATAATGAAATGAGGCTTTGAGTTTTGTTGTGATGAATGTCGAATGCATGAAATAGAATTGCATTAAATAGTGTCCCCCATGTACATTTGTAAAAATGAAAATTTTAGCCATTGTTAAAAATATTGTTCATGTTTGTCGTTTTCTAAAGCAAATGTTCAGCATGAATGCATTAAGATGCACCTTTATAAAAAATGAGTTCACTTTCAAAACCAAGCATTATGAAGTACAAATATGATCACTAGCAAAACTACAATCACCACTATGCACTCAGTGAGCACTTAATTAGGTAGACCTGTGCACCAGCTTGTTAATGCAAATATTGAATCAGCCAATCATGTGGCAACAACTAAATCCATAAAAGCATGGAGATGTGATCAAGATGTTCAGCTGTTTTTCAGACCAAATGTCAGAATGGGGAACAAATGTGATCTAGTTAACTTTGACCATGGAATGATTGTTGGTGCCAGACAGGGTGGTTTGAGTATCTCAGAAACTGCTGATCTCCTGGGATTTCCACTTACTACAGTCTCTAGAGCAGGGGTTGGCAACCCTGGTCCTGGAGAGCCGCAGGCTGTGCTGGCTTTCGTCTCCACCTTAAAATAAGCAACCGATTCAGACCCAAGAAACCAGGTGAGGTGAGTTAACTGTGCAATCAACGGCTTTCATTGATCAATTAATGCCAAGTAACAACGAAAGCCAGCACACCCTGCGGCTCTCCAGGACCAGGGTTGCCGACCCCTGCTCTAGAGTTTGCAGAGAACGGTGCGAAAAAAAGAATCCTAAAAATATCCAGTGAGCAGCATTTCTGCGGGGCAGAGACGCCTTGTTCGTGAGAGAGGTGAGAGGAGAATGGCAAGACTGGTCAAAGCTGATTGGAAGGTGACAGTAACGCGAATAACCACACATTACAGCAGTGTTAAGCAGAAGAGCGTCTCTGACCACACAACGCATCATAACTGTAACCGGTTAGGCTACAGCAGCAGAAGACTTAATAAGTCTAAGAAATATGTCTAAAAACTTCCACAAGTTAAAGCATCACATCCATAACTAGTAAAATAAACATGAAGTGCTGTTCTAAACAAAAAATACAGTCATCGTAAGTTTTTTTTTAAAAAATTTGGGGGGGGTTAGACAACAGGGATATCGGAAGGGTGGGGGGAAATCAGGAGGGAGGACTAAGGTACAGTTTGAAAAGGTGTGTTTTTATTCTGCGTCGAAATAGGGGGAGGGATTCTGCTGTCCTGACAGTGGTAGGCAAGTCATTCCTCCACTGAGGAACCAGAACGGAAAACAGGCGTGAAAGTGCAGCTCGACCGCGGTTATTTATGCTGTATTTAAATTTTTTAAAACAGCATAACCTTTCTTTCGCCTGGGGTTATGCAAATGAATGTTTTGTTCTGTTCTGCAGCTATCGTTGCTCTTGCTGATTGACTCTCGAGCAGCTGAGAGTCTCTGTTGTGTGTCTTTACTGTGTCCCCAGAGGCTACAGACAAAGCAAAATGCCATGACTCAGCGCCCAATCGCTGCAGGGCTTGCGCTGTAGTCGGGAATTCTCGGAACCTCAACGGATCCGATTACGGAGCCCTCATTGACTCCAATGACTTCATCATAAGACGACAGATTCAGCCTGATTTTCTCTTAGCAGTTTACGAAGACGCGAAAGGTATACCTTACGAAAGTTGTTTACTTTTCTAGGCGTGTTCTCCGAACTATCCCTTAGGCGGTTGCTTAAGGCATAGCTTCTACGTGCGACATTACTAGGCCTATCGACCTGTCTGTGATCGATTGTGCACTCCATGCCGCGACTGCTTGATTGCATTATTAGAGAAAGTAGTGTTATTTATGAATAAAACACTGCATGAATACTTTAAAACATTCCATTTATCACGACTAGTGGTAACATATTAATAGAAGTTCAAACTTACAAACTAAATTATCCAACCGTATATATTGTAGCGAGCGCTGGATCCAACAGACAGACTAACAGTAATGCTCCTCACAGCAAACATTCGCACACTGACAAAATGGTCGGGCGACAATGGTTTTTTATAGCAGATCAGACGACCTGTTTGAAAACCGCCCCAAGACACCCTCTAACAAAAACTTTAAACACGACCGGGTAGCCACAGACTACCCGGTCCCATCCAGCCCAGGTACAGAACCCCAGGCCGTTACATAATAATCTTCGCCAAATTATTTATACGGTTTGTGATATCACGCCTGGCCCCACTAGGCTCTCTATCAATACGCCTTCTTGGCCATGTCATGTTTTATTTACATTATTTTAATATCTTTGTCATGCTGCCTTAAATGACTTTTCAATGAGGGTTGATTTGCCAGAAGCACCATCACATTACTGGTGTAATTCACTCTGATTAGCTGACGTTTTCAATAAAAGCGCACCAACAAGCAAAACGCACCAACACGAAAACAACATAAAGCTATGGCGAAAAAGAAAAGAAAAGAAAGAAGCGGTCACACAGCTTCACAGCAAACAAAATGCAGATAATGTTAAAGGACGTGGCGTGGAAATTATTTTACAGTTTTAGGACTATGGTGTCAAACAAAACAAAGAAAGCACTATGGTTAAACATTACTCCAGCCCACAGGGAGAGTGTAAAATCATGAGTTTATGAATGTCATTTAAAAGGCAATTAGGCAACATTATTTATTATAATTTATTATATTTATTCTTTCCATGAAAACAGTCCCATTAATGTGGTATTTTAGTAATATTATTAGCCAACTACAACTGTATAAATATTAGTGTACATATTGCTTAACAGATTGAGATGTAACTAAGAGCAACAGCTGATTTCAGAGGCTTGCAGTCCTAACTAACAGTGGTGGCCACTAGCGGAGTGAGCTGACAACATCGCTATGGTATAGCGAAGAGTGGTCCAGACCAACCTTACGAAAGTACGACGTACAGAAGGTATACTTAGCAAAGAACGCTTCGGGAAACACATTGAAACGTTAAGGTACAGCTTAAGGTCCAATTTATGAACAACGTAGCGTTAAGAAGGCTTCGGGACGTGTAGCCCTGGAGGGTGTGTGTGTGCTGGTCTCTCAGTGTCATGGAGGGTGTGCGTGTGTGCTGGTCTCTCAGTGTCATGGAGGGTGTGTGTGTGCTGGTCTCTCAGTGTCATGGAGGGTGTGTGTGTGTGCTGGTCTCAGTGTCATTGAGGGCTCAGGTAAGGTGCAATCTTGTGTAATTTCAGCTTTAATTGATCAGTTGAGTGCTGCGGCTCTCCAGGACCAGGAGTGAGGACCCCAACACACCCTGCATCTCTCTCTCTCTCTCTCTCTCTCTCTCTCTCTCTCTCTCTCTCTCTCTCTCTCTCTCTCTCTCTCTCTCTCTCTCTCTCTCTCTCTCTCTCTCTCTCTCTCTCTCTCTCTCTCTCTCTCTCTCTCTCTCTCATTCCCTCTTGGCTGGCCTCCCAGCGTCCGCCATCAGACCCCTCCAACTTATCCAGAATGCAGCAGCTCGTCTGGTCTTCAACCTTCCCAAATACTCACACGTCACCCCCCTGCTTACTTCCCTCCACTGGCTGCCTGTCATGGCTCGCATCAAATTCAAAACATTGGTGCTAGCCTTCCAAGCAGTTAAGGGGTCTTCCCCAACTTATCTACAAAAAATCATCAGACCCTACACCCCTGCCAGACCTCTTCGTTCAGCCTCCACAAGCCGCTTGGCACCTCCCTCTCTCCAAACCTCCACCTCACGCTCACGACTACTGTCTGTTCTGGCTCCATGGTGGTGGAACGAACTCTCCGTTGAGGTCAGAACTGTAGAATCTCTCCCCACCTTCAAGCGCATGCTGAAGACACACCTCTTCAAGCAGCACCTCTCCCCATCCCTCCCTACCTCCCTGTGAACCTTAATTGTTGTCTCTGTGACTTGCTTTGTGTATCGGTATTTTTAGTTGGCTAGGTAAGCAGTGTTTGGATAGTTAACTTTGGTCACTTTTGCTCTGTTGTTTGTTTGTTTCTTTGTTCAAAAAAAAGTTGAATGGATAAGAGCGTCTGCCAAATGCCAATAATGTAATAATGTAATATAATGTAATGTATTCTATTCTTTTTGGATAGCTCGGCCTGCTTCGGGACTGACAGTGTTAGGCTAGACCCTGTCCGTGTGTTTGGGTTTGTTTTTGGGTGCATTAATAAATGCATAAGAAAGCTGTGCTGTTATTGTAACTCACTGACCTTGACTAACTATTAAAAGCAGAGGCAGAAAAGTAAAATGCCATGTGTTTCTTCCATCCATCAAAGAAAATGTAGAAAGCTTGCATTTATTAGTAAGTGAAGGAGAAATGTTAATTGAATACCAGTCAGTGTATTTTCTGTGCCAATAGTGTTGAAACATATTTCTCCCATCACGTTACAGAAACCATAATGATGTTTCTTGGTTGTCTCGTAAACTTGGGCCACATAAATGCAGCTCTCATGATTGCATTGTCTAAAATCAATGTCAAGACTAGTTTACATAGCAGCCAGTCTCTAAAAGAAATATATATATATATATATATATATATATATATATATATATATATATATATATATATATATATATATTGTCTCTGCAGAATGAACAGAGCTCCCATTTTGGGCTATGAAAAGGACGTAGGGAACAGAACCACCCATCGTGTCATGTACCCAGAAAGTGCCACAAACCTGCAAAAGGACACGAGCCTGCTGCTGATACCATTCAAGACTTTGGATCTGGAGTGGATCACTAGTGCTCTGACCACAGGCACTGTGAAACGGTAGGTGGCCATGGGCTACATTGGGAATGCATTTGTGTTTGAACATTGATCTAAGAAGCTGAATGCAGCTCTGAGAAACAGGAGCCCTCGTCAGAAGCTTTGTTTTTGGATGAAAAAGAAGCAACAGTTTTCATCATTATGCTTTGCATTTAATGTTAGGTTGAGTGGTAAAATGAGCTAGACAGACAGTTATGCGCAAAGAAAGAGAAAAAGGGCTCCTTTATTAGCTCAGTGCTGCCCTGGGTTACTAGTGGACTCTGTGATCTTGTGGATCGTCATTGGAGCCCTCTAAGCTGGTGTGAATATCTGTGAGGGCTATGTCTCTGTATGTGAAGTGCCTTATCAATGAAATTCCTAATGTGTAAGGTCTGGGATTTGGGGATGGGGGTTGTGTGCCTTTTAAACTTCATCTCACATTGATAAATGGAATGATTGCTTTTTTTTTATTAAATCAAAAATGTATTTTATTTGTTTGAATATGTTTTGAATATGACGAGGTGCAGTTATATCATTAAATCTTTAGGTAGAGTATCATCGTCATCATTATATATTGTTTAATGGGACCTAAATTTTATCAACATCAATAAATATAAAAAATAGATATTTCTTAATTTTGTAATCTGAAATGCCCGTGAATCACCAGAACTAGCGGTATTCCATCATCACTAGTACATAATTCAGGATTGGATGAATTCCAATTGACAATGCGTCACATGGTGTATAAACTCATCAATGATCAAAACTAATCACTAAAAGTTGAAAGTCATCAAAGGGTGGCTATTGTTTCTGCACACTGCCGTCTTTGATTCCCACAGATGATTTCAGCAGATGACAAGATGCTCAAGTGGCACCAATCACACCCAGTTCAAGCTTTTCAGAAAACAGGAGTTAAGCCTCTCCGCTCAGGAGCTTCCCATCTTAGTCTGGACGCGACACTGAGGACCGTGCGGTCATGCCAGAGCTGACTGCTCCATGTGAGCGGTTCAGGAGCGTATCGGAGCGACCGCTCAGGCTGACGCTCCACATTTATGGAAACCCGCTCCTCACTTCAGTCACATTACGGTCGCTCGTGCTCACGCTCCTCTTACACTCAGCTCACAAACTCTGAGTTAGTCTAACAGAGTGGAACTGTTCCACACTGGGAGCAGGGTCAGGAGTTAGTCTAACAGAGTGGAACTGTTCCACACTGGGAGCGGGGTCGGGAGTTAGTCTAACAGAGTGGAACTGTTCCCACACTGGGAGCGGGGTCAGGAGTTAGTCTAACAGAGTGGAACTGTTCCCACACTGGGAGAAGGGTCGGGAGTTAGTCTAACAGAGTGGAACTGTTCCCACACTGGGAGCAGGGTCGGGAGATAGTCTAACAGAGTGGAACTGTTCCCACACTGGGAGCAGGGTCGGGAGTTAGTCTAACAGAGTGGAACTGTTCCCACACTGGGAGCAGGGTCAGGAGATAGTCTAACAGAGTGGAACTGTTCCCACACTGGGAGCAGGGTCAGGAGTTAGTCTAACAGAGTGGAACTGTTCCCACACTGGGAGCAGGGTCAGGAGTTAGTCTAACAGAGTGGAACTGTTCCCACACTGGGAGCAGGGTCAGGAGTTAGTCTAACAGAGTGGAACTGTTCCCACACTGGGAGCAGGGTCAGGAGTTAGTCTAACAGAGTGGAACTGTTCCCTCACTGGGAGCAGGGTCGGGAGTTAGTCTAACAGAGTGGAACTGTTCCCAAACTGGGAGCAGGGTCAGGAGTTAGTCTAACAGAGTGGAACTGTTCCACACTGGGAGCAGGGTTGGGAGTTAGTCTAACAGAGTGGAACTGTTCCACACTGGGAGCAGGGTCAGGAGTTAGTCTAACAGAGTGGAACTGTTCCCACACTGGGACCAGGGTCAGGAGATAGTCTAACAGAGTGGAACTGTTCCACACTGGGAGCAGGGTCGACTCCACACAGAGAGACCCTGGCTGATGGGGATTTGAACCCAGGACCTCCTTGCTGTGACCCACTGCTACCCACAGCACCCACGTTGGGAGTATTGTAGCTAAATATTGTACATGGCTCAAGTGGTCATTTGTGGATAAATAAATGCAATGAGGTAGCAATGTGCTACTAAGTGTTACTTTAATGTGCGGTTTTGGACCTGAATAAAGCTCCAATGCCTCCTTCTAGACATGCCGAATGAGTCAGAGCTTTCACTCAATTACTGCAGTCTTTCCTTTCAACACTTACAGTAAGAAGTTCTTGATTTAAGAGCTTTTCCCACTCGCAGATTCCCTTACAATACTGTCATGTGGTAAGGTATGAGGATATGTGGTACGGGCAAGACCTGTTTCTGTGGTTAAAAAAATAAAATAAAATAATTTAAAAAAATCAAATAGGCCCTGGTCCTTATCGTTGTTGTACAGGTAGCAGTTGAAATTGTACTTCCCTCTAGGGTCTTTCAGCGCATTTATCCTTATAAATGCTATGGTTATGGGTTATGGGTATGCACTGTGTTGTACGTCGCTCTGGATAAGAGCGTCTGCCAAATGCCATTAATGTAATGTAATGTAACACAGTTATCCTTAGCGCTGACTCATCAGGTAATTTATGACAGTGGCATTGGAGGTATCCTTTATTCAGGTTCAAACCTGTTCCAAATTTTTTTTGACCACATAGAATAGGTACAATAGTCCCAACGTGTCAGAAACATAAGAGTAGTTTCGGTTTAAGTCGGGCCATTTCAATGCAGTGTGGGGGCGTTATTGCCACAGGTTATTAAAAAGTTATAAAGTTCACTGCTGTGCGATGGAGCGCCACTCTACTGTAGCCTCCATTTATCCGTACACTATCAGCGCTACTGTGGCATGATGGACATATGGGTGACTATGGAATAACTGCATAGGATATCCGATATTTTTATCATTTAGTATCTCGACACCGATGCATTGACTATTCATGTCCTATATGGACACGTGCACATTGTTCTGTTGTAATATCCTATATATTCATCTTGTTATTTCAAACCACGTAGCGGTAATTGCTTGATTAATTGATTATCTCCATTAGCATTATTATGAAGTCTGTAGTTGAAAAAAATTATCCGTGCCCTAGCAGACATAAAATCAGTTAAGGCACCACTTCACGAGGTCACTGAATAAAAATAGTTTTCACCAACAAAACTATATATTTTTTGTATTCCGCAGCATATTCTGCAAACTCAGCAGTTTTTCAGATCCTCAAACCACCCTGTTTGCAACCAACCTTTCTTCCCCATTCTTACATTTGGTCTGAAAAACAGTTGAACCTCTTGACCATGTCTGCATGCTTTTATACATTTAGTTGCTGCCACACGATTGGCTGATTAAATATTTGTGTACAGGTCTTCCTAATAAAGTGGTCAGTGAGTGTAGATTTCCAGTGAAAACCCCTGTGATTTTTGTTTTTGTTACAGCCTCAAATATAATGTCGATAACAGCAGGGCTGGAAAAAGCACCCTGAAATTATACTTAAGTTAAAGTATGGCTACTACGTAAAAATCTCACTGAATTAAAAGTCAGAGTATCTAGCTGAAAATATATTCGAGTGAAAGTTAAAAAGTCTCTACTTCTGAATGTACTGAAGTATTAAAAGTCAAAAAGTTAAGTTTTTACTCTTTACCATGCACAATGACTCCCGATAATTGTTGGAACCCGACTGGAATGTAATGACACAGATAAATCGCTAAGGCTTAAGCTAATTGCTAGCTAAAATGTTCAAAGTCTTATCACTCACGCCTGGACTACATCATGGTGTCTAATTTGATGTTGCACAATGACCGATCAGAATTGGCATGGGCAGGTTCATTAACCACTGATATGGGTTTTATTGACTGTTTAAAACAGGGATTGATATTTTGGCCAGAGAAAAAAAAGGGTTTGAAGTTGGACCTGTGAAATATGGAACAAGTACTGTGAAGGTATACATTTAAAATGTAAGGAGTAAAAAGTATGACATTTGTCACTGAAATGTAATTGAGTGAAAGTACAAGCATACAAAAAAAGTGCAAATTCCCCAATATAGTACAGTGATGAAGTACAAACCAAGTAGTTTTCTTTCCACCCCTGGTTAAATGAGGTGTGATTTATTATTGGTATGAAAAACCAATGGGTAGATCTCCAGGAACAGGGTTGGTTACCTCTGTTTTAGGTGGACACATCAGGACAATAATTGCCATATGGTCGGAAACAGAGGAGGTTCTGAAATTATCCTTTTTCGATTCAAAATCATCATGTGCTTCACTGAAGACCATGTGAACAGCAGGAGTCTGCAAATAGACTATAGTTAGTATACACACTCAGTGATCACTTTATTAGGTATTTATTGCAGTTCTTTTGGACTTGGTTTTATGCTGCTGTGGCCCATCCACTTCAAGGTTAAACATGTGGTGCTTTCAGAGATGAACTTGGCTACAAAAAAAAATGAAACAAAAAGTTTTAACTGTTCACACCCCTAATTTTGACAGTTGTCAAAACTGTTGACACCCCTAAAAGAATGTGACTGGGAGGCATTCTCTTCCTGTTGAATCTGCCAGATAATGCTTTGCTGTGTAGAAACAGAAGAGGCTGACACCTCACCTGACTTCGGTTAGTGTGTGGCTCCTTATTCAGCCCGACACTATTTACATTTAGGCCTACTAATTTATTTAAAAACTTGGAATGGAACACTGTTTTGAATATCCAATACCAATCACAGCAATAATAATAATAATAAGTATAATAATAATAATAATAATAATAATAATAATAATAATAATAATAATAATAATAATAATAATGATAACAA
Source organism: Conger conger (assembly GCF_963514075.1). Lineage (NCBI taxonomy): Eukaryota > Metazoa > Chordata > Actinopteri > Anguilliformes > Congridae > Conger > Conger conger. Next base: position 2,814,690 of record NC_083768.1, on the reverse strand, counting down.
GAATCATAATAATAGGAATAATTAATATTTGCATTGAATTTGTCTTAAAAACATGACAAAGATTTGTGAAATATTTGCAACACACAGCTATATGACAGCCATACTAATATAATATGTAATATTAAAATAAAGGAAAGACATGCATCACTGGCTCCATTAAGGCCCACTCAGCAGAAATGGCCCATGACAATATTAACATGAAAATATACACTCACTCAGCACTTTATTAGGAACATTACTTTATAACACCTATTTATGCATGCGAGTATCTAATCAGGTAATTGTGTGTGCACACATGTAAATTAAATTACATTATTGGCATTTGGCAGACACTCTTATCCAGAGCGACGCACACACACACACACACACACACACACACTCACTGCTGTCTTTGTGCGTATCTGTTGTGCTAAGCCTCTCATTTACAAAAACAAAAAACAGTGAATACTTACCATTACTGACATAGCTTTATATTGTGCCAGTCCTTCTTTCCTTGAGTGTGACAGTCTCAGGTTGGAAATAAGATAAATATATTTTAGATTTTTGAATAATCTGCTAATATTTAAGTCAGTTGTGTGCGCCAAAGGATTCTACGGAGAGCAATCCCCTCTGTTGGGAAATGCTCCAGGTCCATTACTGATATGTACCATAGATATGTTGAGTGTAATCAGTCCTCCTTTGTTTTCTTTCTAGGTGGGTGATTTCCAGCAAAGAGCAGCTTCACTATCTCTTCACCACCTCATTCAGTCAAAAAGAAGAAAGCAGGACCCCTCCCTCTAACAGGAAGCACAAGCTTGCACTTCAAACCGTCACATTTTCCCTCCTATTCAGACAGTCAGTTACTCACTAATCTACGACTCTCAGTCATATTTGCAGTTTACCAGATGAAAACCCTGAAGTGTAAACTGCATGCATTTAGCTTTTGAGGTCACCTGAGAACTGTTGACATTCCCTGCCTTCATAGGTCACGCACTGTTTCTGATACAAACCTTTCAAACCCTCGTCTCAAGTCAAATCCTCCAAAGCTCTCCCAATTTCCAGTATCGAAACACGTATTATTTACAAAATGGTGGACCTCAAGAATCGGATAAGAAAGCTTTTGATTGTGCTGTTCAGCATCAGCACCATTGCCATCGTTATATTCAGCTACAGCAGCACCTCATCGTATTCATTACAACGTGTCTTCGGGAGGTCTGACAAACCCGTTTCCAAGGCACTGTGTGCCTGCCGCCAGTGCTTCTCTGTTGAGGATGAAGACCCCTGGTTCAGGAAGCGCTTTAACCAGTCAATATCACCACTTTTGTCACAGAAGAATGCCATGCTTTCTACGAGCACCTTTAAATGGTGGCAGGTGAGCACACGCACAAACATGGATTCCGACCAATTCAGAGAAACACAGTTTGCCCAATGTTCTCCCAAAAAAGTACCTATGGTGCTGGAAATCATCTGAAAGCTGCCCTGCTGCCTAATTAATTCTGCATGCTAAAGCCATAGGGCTGCCTGGCTCATTCTGCTTGCTAAAGCCATAGCACTGCCTGGCTCATTCTGCATGCTAAAGCCATAGCACTGCCTGGCTCATTCTGCATGATAAAGCCATAGTGCTGCCTGGCTCTTTCTGCATGCTAAAGCCATAGCACTGCCTGGCTCATTCTGCTGCATTGCTCTTTTTGGCATGCTGTTGCTAGGGTGCTGTTGTTGCTTATATTACATGCTGTTACTGAATTTGCATTGTAACTGTGTCTTCAGAAGTTTTTCTGAAACAGGAAGTCACTCCCTGTTTTGGCTGGCTTACAACAAGGAGTGATTTATTGGGAGTGGTCTTACTGAACTGTGTGTGTGTGTGTGTTTTGGTTCTGGTGTGTTGACAAACGTAATTTGAAAAAAAATATGTAAATATAGCATAACCTGCCATCTGCCTAAGCTAATGCTTTGTTCTGCTCAATAGCTACCATTGATGATTGAATCTTGAGCAGCTGAGAGTCACTTTTGCGTGTCTTTTGTCACTTTTGTGTCCCCAGGGGCTACAAGGTAAGAAAAATGCCAACTACAGTGCTGTAGTGCAGAAACTATTCCAGGTTGTCCCTGGGGAGGGACACTACAATGACTCAGGGCCCAATCGCTGCAGGACTTGCGCTGTAGTCGGGAATTCTGGGAACCTCAAGGGATCCGATTACGGAGTTCTCATTGACTCCAATGACTTCGTCATAAGGTGACAGACTCAGCCTGACCTGACCTGAAAAGGGTATTGTGGGAAGTGGAGTCCCACAAGGATCAGTGCTGGGACCACTGCTCTTCCTCATTCATATGAATGACCTTGACCTGTTTGACAAACTAAGCAGTGGGTACACTTTAGTGGTAGGATAAGGTCAGCATTGCTGGGCTGAATGGCCTGTTCTCGCCATTAAGTTATGTTATGTTGACACAGGGTCAATTGGTCAGGATGAAACCTTGCATACACACAGCACTCCATGGCGACAAGTTTGAGATCAGTGCCCTAATGGATTGAAACCTCCTATTCCTGGGAAATGTAAACACAACATGCATTTTGCCCCGTGGAGCTACCAGCCACAGTTGCTACTGGGATACTCTGGATTTGAACTGGATTTGAACTGGTTTAAACAAATTAACTGGTTTAATTGATCAGTTGAATGCTAAGTAATTCCTTTCCACTTTTCCCTCCCTGGAGGGCAATTTCCACCTGTTTTAGTCGAATAAAAGTGTTATAGTTCTCCCAAAACTGCACCCAGATGTCATCAAGTGTCCCCAAATCTCTTTTAAAAGTTTGTTTTTCTATTAAAAGATTTTTTGATTCAAAATGTAAAGAAAATATTGTATATGAGTATGGTTATATAAAGCATACCCAAAATGTCCAAAACGCCTTCCAAAAAGGATGACTCACCCTAATGCTTTCTAATGAACCTGCATCACATTTATTTCAAAATTAGGTTAGCCAGAGCCATGCTAGCCCTGTTAGGCAGTACAATTACCTGTTGATCTATACATTACATTACATTATTGGCATTTGGCAGACGCTCTTATCCAGAGCAACGTACAACAAAGTGCATACCCATAACCAGGGATAAGTTCGCTGAAAGACCCTAGAGGTAAGTACAATTTCAACTGCTACCTGTACAACAAAGATAAGGACAAGGGCCATTTTTTTTATTATTTTTTTTTGAACAAACAAACAAAGAGCAAAAGTCACCAAAGTTAACTATCCAAACACTGCTTACCTAGCCAACTAAAAATACCGATACACAAAGCAAGTCACAGAGACAACAATTAAGGTTCACAGGGAGGTAGGGAGGGATGGGGAGAGGTGCTGCTTGAAGAGGTGTGTCTTCAGCTTGCGCTTGAAGGTGGGGAGAGATTCTATAGTTCTGACCTCAACGGGGAGTTCGTTCCACCACTGTGGAGCCAGAACAGACAGTAGTCGTGAGCGTGAGGTGGAGGTTCTGAGAGGGGGAGGTGCCAAGCGGCCTGTGGAGGCTGAACGAAGACGTCTGGCAGGGGTGTAGGGTCTGATGATTTTTTGCAGATAAGCTGGGGAAGACCCTTTAACTGCTTGGAAGGCTAGCACCAATGTTTTGAATTTGATGCGAGCCATGACAGGCAGCCAGTGGAGGGAAGTAAGCAGGGGGGTGACATGTGAGTATTTGGGAAGGTTGAAGACCAGACGAGCTGCTGCATTCTGGATGAGTTGGAGGGGTCTGATGGCGGACGCTGGGAGGCCAGCCAAGAGGGAATTGCAGTAGTCCAGGCAGGACAGAACCATCGCTTGGACCAGGAGCTGGGTCGAGTAGGGGGTGAGAAAGGGGCGGATTCTCCGTATGTTGTATAGGAAGAACCTGCAAGACCGGGTCACCGCCGCAATGTTCTCGGAAAGGGACAGTCTGCTGTCCATCACCACGCCGAGGTTCCTTGCACTGGGTGACGGCGTGAGTGTGGTATCCCCGAGGGAAATGGAGAGATCCAGATGGGGAGAGGTATTAGCAGGGATGAATATCATTTCTGTTTTACCTGGGTTGAGCTTTAGATGGTGGTTGTCCATCCAGCTCTGGATGTCCCTCAGGCAAGCAGAGATACGGGCTGAAACCTGCATATCAGACGGCGGGAACGAGACGAAGAGTTGGGTATCGTCCGCATAGCAGTGGTAGGATAGCCCATGTGCAGTGATCACAGGGCCAAGGGAGCGAGTGTAGAGAGAAAAAAGAAGCGGGCCAAGGACTGAGCCCTGGGGAACTCCTGTGGCGAGGGGCCGAGGTGTCGATACCGAACCAGCCCAGGCAACCTGGAAGGAGCGACCAGAGAGGTAGGACTCAATCCAGTCCAGGGCTGTGCCACAGATGCCTGTTGCTGACAGGGCAGACAGGAGGATGGAGTGATCCACAGTGTCGAAGGCAGCAGAGAGATCTAAAAGAATGAGGACAGAGGAGAGGGAGGCTGCTCGAGCGGCATGAAGTGACTCACTGACGGAGAGGAGTGCAGTCTCTGTCGAGTGGCCCGATCTGAAGCCAGACTGATGGGGGTCTAGCAGGTTGTTGTTAGAAAAGAAGGAAGAAAGTTGAGTAGAAGCGGCTCGTTCTATAGTTTTAGAAAGGAAAGGAAGAAGAGATACCGGGCGGTAGTTCTGGATGATGGAGGGATCCAGGGTAGGCTTTTTTAGCACATTATACCTTGTTGGAAAGGGTAGGAGACCCTGTAAATGAAGCTTACTATGTTTCACATTACTTCAGTACTGAAATGACCTAGCAATGCATTTATGCAACAATAAGAAATAACGTTGGGTTAATATATAATTTTCTAGAAAATGGCTTAAAAAACTTCAAAATTAGTCAGAAAACAGCTATAGCTTCATAACCAGGTCAGATATTTGGTTCGATAAATATGTCTGTATCGAACAATTTGCAAAACAAACTTGTATTTCTACCAAACCGGAAATATGTTGGCCGGACATGTAATAAAAGTGGCCTTTTATTGTCTGAATCTGTGGCGGGGTGAGGGTTGTAAACCATGAACATGTTGAGGGGGAGGCTGGAGTTTTATTGCCCTGCTTTGCAAATAAGAGTCTACTAAGCATCTAAACTGCTACCTCACCTTTAATCATCTTTAACAATCTGGCATTGCAGTTTTGTGGTTTTATTACATCACCGTTTTTTGTTTCTATAAATATTAACGCAACAATAATTTGGGACATCACCGACTCAACTACAAGGGTCAAAGAGGATATGATTAACCCTGACTAACTATTAAAAGCTGAGGCAGAATGTCCTACCATGTGTTCTTCCACCCATGAACTGAATTACAAAGCTTGGATTTATTAAGTCAATGAGAAATGTTAATTGAATACCAGTTAGTGTATTTTCTGTGCCAATAGTGTTGAAACATATTTCTCACATTACATGACACAACCCAGAATGATGTTTCTTAGTTGTATGGTAAACTTGGGCCACTTAAATGCAGCTATCCTGATTGCTTTGTCTAAAATCAATGTCAAGACTAGTTTACATAGCAGCCAGTCTCTAAAAGCAATATATTTTGTGTCTGCAGAATGAACAAAGCTCCCATTTTGGGCTATGAAAAGGACGTAGGGAACAGAACCACCCATCGTGTCATATACCCAGAAAGTGCCACAAACCTGCAAAACAACATAAGCCTGCTACTGATACCATTCAAGACTTTGGATCTGGAGTGGATCACTAGTGCTCTGACCACAGGCACTGTGAAACGGTAGGTGGCCATGGGCTACATTGGGAATGCATTTGTGTTTGAACATTGATCTAAGAAGCTGATTGCAGCTCTGAGAAACAGGAGCCCTCGTCAGAAGCTGCTGTGGTGCTCACTCACTTTGTTTTCAGATGAAAAAGAAGCAACCGTTTTCATCATTACGCTTTGCATTTAATGTTAGGGTGAGGGCTAAAATGAGCTAGACAGAAAGAAAGGGAAAAAGGGCTCCTTTATTAGCTCTTGGTTCAGTGTTGCCATAGATGCTCCAAGTGTCCTGCCCTGGGGTACTAGTGGAATCATTGGACTAAGTGGCACCCAGCAGGTGATTGAAATCTCTCTGTTTTCCACAGCACCCGTATGCGTGTGATGGCCAAGATTAATGCAGACAAGAATAAGGTGAAAGAGTCTTGTGTCGCACTTTGTTCCAAAATGCTTTTGTGTGTGTGTGTGTGTGTGTGTGTGTGTGTGTGTGTATGCACAAGTGTGTGACTATACAATATTCTACATACAGTATGTCTATTTCGCTCATTCGGTGACTTTTCTGATTTCTTTTAACACAGGTGTTAATTTACAACCCTGAGTTCTTCAAGTACATCTATGATGTGTGGCTTGAACGCCATGGAAAATATCCCTCCACCGGCTTCTTAACCTTGATGGTCGCCATCCACGTATGTGATGAGGTAAGCACATATTACAGGGGGCGGCCTGTAGCGTAGTGGTTAAGGTAAATGACTGGGACACGCAAGGTTGGTGGTTCTAATCCCGGTGTAGCCACAATACGATCCACATTGCTGTTGGGCCCTTGAGCAAGGCCCTTAACCCTGGATTGCTCCAGGGGAGGATTGTCTCCTGCTTAGTCTAATCAACTGTACGTCACTCTGGATAAGAGTGTCTGCCAAATGCCATTAATGTAATGTAATGCTTGCTTTTCTCCAAAAGACAGCTCTCTGGTCTTCATGTTGGTTTTATCATTTCTAACACAAATACCCTAAAAACCTGGATCTTCTCCCAAAACTATTCCCCTCACTCAGTACCCTAAAAACCTGGATCTTCTCCCAAAACTATTCCCCTCACTCAGAACCCTAAGCTTCTCCAACTTCCCTGCTTCCTCCTCAAAAAAAACCCACACACACACAAATAAAGTTTCACACCCATGCATATACACTCAGTGAGCACTTCATTAGGTAGACCTGTACATCAGCTTCTTAATGCAAATATTTAATCAGCCAATCATGTGGCAGCATCTCAATGCATAAAATCATGCCGACATGGTCAAGTGGTTCAGCTGTTTTTCAGACCAAATGTCAGAATGATGCAGAAATGTGATCTAAGTGACTTTGACTGTAGAATGATTGTTGGTGACAGAGTATCTAAGCAAACTTAGTATCTAAGTTTGAGTATCTAAGCAACTTCGTATCTCCTGGGATTTACATGCACAGCCGTCAAAGCTGACAGGAAGGTGACAGTAACACATATAACCACACATTACAACAGTGGTGTGCAGAAGAGCATCTCTGAACACACAAAGCATCAAACCTCGAAGTGGATTGGCTACAGCAGCAGGAGATTTAATAAGTCTAAAAGATAGGTCTAAAAAATACAGAATAAAGTGCTCACTGGTGTAGGCTGTACAATAGTAATTATATTGTTGATGACGATACAGTCACTACCAACACCTGGAATTTATGAAATCTACTCAGTTTAACATCAAACTGTCTCCATCCTCTTGGTCTCAGGTGAATGTTTTTGGATTTGGAGCAGCCAAGGACGGAACCTGGCAGCATTACTGGGAGAAAAACAAATTTACACGTAGAAAGCCAACCGGATGGCATGCTGGAGACTATGAGTCCATGACCTTGAAGCTGCTGGCCTGTAAAAAAAGAAAAATCAAGTTGTTTGAAGGGAAATGAGGGGAACCATTGGCTGTGAAATGGGAAAATGTAATGCTTGAATTTGGTGGATGTTTCTAAGTGAAATGAAGGAACTCTGCCTTGACCTCAGGCATCCCCTCAAACCCAAGGGCCTTTTCTGTTCAGTCAATGTGAAAATGTTTGTACTTGGATTCTTGGATTTATCTTGCCCCCACCCCCACCCCCCACCAAGAGGTTTGCCACTGACAATGATACCCCCATTATTGTCAGTGGCAAACCTCTGCTGCCATCAACAATCCCCACGATGAACAAGTGATGAACAACATCCCACTGTACCCCCCATTCCCTGTCAATAATTTAGGACAACAATCACGGAACAACAATCGCCCCCCGTTTCAACAATCTCTGAAATGAACAACAGCAGGACACTGGCATATGGCAGTTGCAGTCTACTGAATATCTGACTAACTCTGATTCACATACTGTGAATGGCCTGGCCTTGGATACAAGCATACAGTTGAAAGTCAGACTCAGCTAAAGGGCTGTCTTGTGTAGTCCATGGACATGTCTGCTGCTCTAAGCTATCTGTACTGTATGTACAATGATCCATTTACAAAAGCATTAGTACCATTACAAGACACCTCATTGCTGATTACACAGTATCATAATGATTTTTGTGTTTCATACATCAATTAATAATACATGTGACAACTTGCCCCAAACTGATATGTGTGCAAATTTGGGATATATCTCAAGGACAGGTTAACATAGCTATAGTATCAGATTTTATTGTCCCCTACTCAGTACAAAAAAATACTTTTGAACATTTGTACCTAATACATTTTTATCACATAAAATGTGAAGTGCCATTTATTTATGTATTTTTAACTGTTTCAAAGGTGTTCATTTTGAGGAGTTTGACTTATCATGGGGTAATAGTGAGGAGCTTTAGTTATCATGGGGTAATTGTCAGAAGTTTGAGTTATCATGGGGTAATTGTGAGGAGTTTGAGTTATTGTGGTGTAATGTTGAGGAGTTTTAGTTATCATGGGGTAATTGTGAGGAGTTTGAGTTATCATGGGGTAATTGTGAGGAGTTATTTGATATGAGGAAACAGACGTGAACAGCTAAAGGTCCATACAAAACTTTTTTATATCTCTTGTTCACCGGTGGTGCCATACGGGAATGAATGTGAATTTCCATGAAAGAAAATAGTCAGCCATTTTGTGAGAGGTACCAGAAGCTTTTTTTGTTGGACAGCACATTCCAAACTGTATTTTGTATTATAATTAAATTAAATAAAATTGTTGATGGACAGATGGACTGCAGTAAAATTTCATGTGATTGAGATTGAGATTGTGATTGTGATTTTAAATCCTGTGTTCCTAGCACTATAACGAGTGTTGGATGCAAGAATAAAGGGACAAAAGGCCAAAATCAAAAGTCAGTAGGCAACCAACGCACTTCATGCACTGGCTTGAGTTCTCTGTTCTTTAACCCTGAAATGCCACTGCAAACATGACCCAAACCTCCATTTGAAAAAAATAGTATTTCAATAGAAAATACACTGTAATTATTTCCAGAAATTAATTTGCAGTCGTGCACAATAAGAAGATACTATCAGTGTAATCTCAGTCTGTCTGCATTATTATCAAACATGTCTCTGTTTTTTCTTTCTTCATAATTGATTCAAGGAAATGTAGAAGTGGGTTATGGTTGTCAGGGTGTTTATGATTTATACATTTTCAATCAGTTTACAGTCTTCCCTTTTTGGACAATAATCTGATTAATAATAATCGAGACTGAACAGCAGGGAAGCAGGGAAATGGGGATGTTATGTCTGGATGGGTTTATTTTCAAAGAAAGCCAAAGGAACCATCAATCGTCTGTTGCCACCTGTTAAACATGGAGATGGACCTGGTGTGGATGGTAATCTCATGGATTGTTCCGCATGGTGATGTATCAGTCAAGGATTATAATGTCATTTTAGGTGGTAACCATGTGAGGCCTATATCACAAACACTGTTCCCTCACAATGATGTCCCCATTTTCCAATGGTGGTTTCCAAGGGTGGTTTCATGAACAGAAAAAACCTAATCCAGTGAGCAGCAGTTCTGCAGACAGAAACGGCTTGTTAACGAGAGATGTCAGAGGAGAATGGCCAGACTGGTCAAAGCTGACAGGAAGGTCACAGTAATGCAAATAACCACACATTACAACAGTGATATACAGAAGAGCGTCTATACACACAAAGGCGACTTTTGGAATGTGGATCTCCATCCTACTACTGTACTACAACACAATCTGTTTATGTTTTAACTGACATATTTTTTGTCATATATTTTTTTAACATCCTTCTTATTTGCCTGAGGAATTCTTGTGTCCTGTGAGACTTTTAACATCCTGTTGCATGAACCAACTCACCTTCTGCAGAATAAAGAACTCTAACCCTGAATTGATAGTTTCTATCAAAAAAACTAAAAGCTAAAAAGCTCTGGGAAAGACCTCACTGGGCAGTTAGGAGCCAATCGTGCCTCCTCACTATCTAACTGACCATCACTGCCTTAGAGACATGCACAATTCTACAAAAGGATCAACAAAAAAGACAAACTGCTTCTTGTATTTTACAAGAGTTTCCCTCAGAAGTCATGGTTCTCCACTCAGGTTGTGAGTGGAATCCTGTGGTTTGTATGTGGGAGCTGTTTAACAATTGAGTTTCTTGGGCAATCCATCACATTATCTGCATGATAATCTGCACTGATGCTCCTAGGATTTCATTATGCATGTTTTAACAGTCAATACAACAGATTTTAAACAACAGAAATGTTGTTCACCTGCAACTTCATCACCAGTCATTTCATGCAGTTTTTAATTGTCCTTGTTAACTTGTATACATAAAAGCTGAATTGAAAATATGAAAAAGTTTAAGTTGCCATCCTTTAGGTTTGTCTTATTGGTAGTAGCCCAACAATGTTGATTAAAATGTAGATATTTAGCCAAAAATCTTTTTCTTTATTATCATACGTCTTCTATTCTAAAAGAGCGTCTGCCAAATGCCATTAATGTAAATTAATAGTTACATTTACATACCTTAGATATGGTTTATTTGAGTGCTTTGCACTTTGTTACAGGAGCTATAGACTTCATAGCCCATCATTCATAGCACATCATCATTCAGATGCCTTGAGCCTCATAGCTGAAACAATCTGCAAACATACAGTACTGTGCAAAAGTCTTAGGCACCTGTTTAACATTCTGTACAGATAAGATTCTGACAGTAATATGTTTTTTTTTTACTTAATCTTTTGGATAATGAATATTTGGAAATCTCAAATGCGTTCTTTTATACGAACAAACACACACACACACACACACATACACACACACACACACAGAAAATTCAAACAAATATATAATAAAGTCTAGGGTGCCTAAGTCTTCTGCACTGTACTGTATCTTAACTCTTAAAGACCAACATGTCTTGGTCAAACATTATGCAGATGTTAACCAAGGTTCAACATCCGCCCCACATGATGTTCCTCACTGGCCCCAATGATGATTCATAAATGTATGTTCATTCTTGCACATTTGTTCTTATATATTTTGTCATGTAATATCCAAACATCCAAAATTATTTATAACCGGATGAATTTAAGGTTGTTACATGACAACATTTTTACACCGTATGTGATCGTACTTGTAATTATGATTTATAATGATATCATATATCATACTTAATGAGAAAGTGATGCTATGTGTGTTGTGGTGTTGTGTAAACTTTGTTTTAATTCTGTGTAAAATGCTATGTTCTGCTGCTCAACTTGCTTGGTTCCTCTGGCAGAATGAATATTAATCTGAACGAGGCTGTTCAGACATCACATTCCAATACATTCAGGGCTGTAGTGGTGAATAAAAAGGTGGGTAAGCCCTTGCTGTTTTCACAACACTCCATGAATTCTAATGACGTCAGTTCAAATACAGTAATATTAACAGACGAGTGAGTAAACCCAGACTTGCATTCATCTGGATGCTATTCCTTTACTGGTCAAACGTGTGTCCTCAAGAACTAAGTGTTCGTGGCACTTATGTAGCTAGCCTATATGCTGAATATTGCTATCTTAAAAACGGAGAGGAAAATTAAATATCCGTCAATTACCGCTTGTAACCACGCACTTGCCTTGTAATTAGTCGAAACCCTGGTCGCTGAATATAACGCACAATGACTGCTTTTAAAAAGAAAAGTATTGCTCACTTTTTCAAAATACCTGATTCTAAGAATGAAAATCACAATTGAAATATATCATCATACAACTGAAACGGCTCGTGCACTGATGGATACGAGCCCGTCCTCGGTGGCTGCTCACAATACGATCTTTGCTCGCAACAATGTCATGGATTTAGAGTAGAGACTTAAAACGGCGCTCAGAGAGCCAAACGAACGGCTCTTTGACGGAAGAGACAAGAGTCACTTCGTTCATTTGAAAGATTGGTTCAAAAATATTCGTTTGTTCGTTCGTGCCCATCACTAGTGCCCAGACGCGCAAAAGGGAATAGAAAGAGTAGCGTACTACATTGCAAGCAAAAATGCGTTAACGTTCCAGGAGAGGTGCGTAAACTCGTTTCTTACATAAAGAGATGGACAAACTGCGTTTGCGTGCGCTTACCTTCTACTACACCCCTGTTTAAATTACTTTTATCAGATTATTTCACCCAGAGCGATTTATGTTTGGTTGCTGTAACTTTGCATGGGAGAGTTTGGGGAATGAGGATTACTGTTTCAATCGTACAAGTGAGTACCAGTCAAAAGCGTATGCATCAGCTGTGTTATAGTCATAATAATTATTTGACGTGATGTTTAATACTGCGTCAAAAAGCATTGTACACATTGCTGATTATCCTAATGCCCTTGTCCTCTGGTAGAGATATGGCGCCCCCTACTGGGACAGGAGGGGAATGCCTGTGTGTGGAACAGCTGGTTTGAAACCTCATGCTCTTCCATCAAATAGGGAAGTTACAGCAATGCAACTGATAGAATTGACCAAACTTTTATGAGTTGGTTTGAATAGGCCTATCCACCCTCAATCAGACCCCCAACTAAAGAATATAATTATTCATCAGCTGGAATAAAAGACCATTGGTTTTTTAGTAAAGCACATACCACACACACACACGCACACACACACGCACGCGCACACACACACACACACACACACACACACACACACACACACACACACACTATTTGACAGATATTTTAAAGAAAATACTTTTATTTAGATTTTATTTGTCTCATGAGTTACTTTGGTTAGTGGGACACAGGCTACATCGTTTGTGATATTTTAGAACATTTGTATTAATCAAGTCAGAACCATGGACCAACATGGACGGTCATAGAATCAAATCAACAAGTCAACAAATCAACTAATGATAGTTGGGATGTTTACATAACTAAAGCTTAGGCCTATGCTACTCGCGTGTCAGTATCAGAGGAAAAGCACAACACAATACATTCGCTAATTCACTGAATGCATTTTTTTACAATAAAATATGAATTAATGTATGAAAATCAGTTACTTTCTAAGCTTTTGTTTTAGCCTGTCATTATTATTTTAAAAAATAACAGTATATTTTTATTTATTACAGGTACTTATTCTTATTATGGATGTAACTCCTCCTCCAGTTGATGAAACTAAACGGACCTATTTGGTCGCTTCCTCTTTGTTAAGGGATATAATTTATACTTTCTATATCATAAGGTTTTTAAAAACAGCCCCCTGACTTAACATTAGTGGTACGCTGAGTTTACAGCAGAAACCCAGTCCAGTAATTGAATAAAGAAAAATGGCATGTCATTTGGCTGACGCTTTTATCCAAAGTGACTTACAGTTGATTAGACTAAGCAGGAGAAAATCTTCCCCTGGAGCAATGCAGGGTTAAGGGCCTTGCTCAAGGGCCCAGCGGCTGTGCGGATCTTATTGTGGCTGCACCGGGGATCAAACCACCAGACTTGTGGGTCCAATATAGGTACAATATACACAATATAGAAAATATAATGACACTATAAGAGTATACACTACACACACAATGGGCCTCATTTATCAAACGTGAGCTGAGCGAAATTGCCCCCAATTCCTTCAGAAATGCATTTACACAAATCGTACACAAATAATGTGGGATTCATCAAAGTTTTCGGATGTCAGTTCTTTACTAGGCGTGGTCTCAGCTGTTCACATTGTGTGCGGAAATGCAAGTGGAACCGTGAAGCTTGTTTTTTACATTTATTCATATTTCATTTTGACTATAATCATTCATATAACATTTTAAAAAACGCAACCTAAATGTGTTACATTTTTCTGTGTGTTTCTATATATATAGTATATTGTATGTGTTGCTTTGGCTGTAGTGCATACCCTGGTTATGGGTATGCACTTTGCACTTTGTTGTACGTTGCTCTGGATAAGAGTGACAAATGCCATTAATGTAAAAAAATGCAATGGGGCAAAGTGCACTCGTAGCACAGCTGTAGGAAGGCACCAGGAAGCAGAAGCAGAGCAGCCAATCAGGAGCCAGAAGGGGGATGTCTAGCTCCTCCTGGTGGGTCTTTAGCTGATACTTATGCCTTTGATTGACACATCTCCATCAACCCATATGGAGTCATAATATGGGTAATCCAGGCTATTCTTGAATTGCACAAACTCACAACAAGATTCCTGAATTGTGAAATGGTCCTTGTTGAAGGAAATGGCCACCTGGAGGAGAGAAGCAGAGATCATGGGTATTACTGTAGGTGACATTGATAAGGTAGGGAGCTGGGGTGAGAAGGCAGGACAGATAAGTTATCAAAGAATAAAGAGAATAATATTCTGTTCAAACATTCTGTTAAAATTTAAAATAATCAAGACTCAAACTAATTATATCTGATGGAATATGGGGTGCCAAATGTCAAATATAGCCCACATCTGGCATTTCCCTGATGGTTTAGGCTACCTACGAGTCTTTTTTCCTAAGAGTTAACAAACATACTGAATAAACATTTTAGTTCATATTTTCTCATTTAACTGACACAAATATGTGGTTTCAATTATATAACACGTTACTATCATATGTTTATCACAAATCTTGGTTAAAATGAACATTCCAAAATTTCCATGTCTGTTGCTCAGTACACCAGTGGTTTCTAACTTTTTCAGTTGTTGAACAAGCTATCCCCAATTAATTCCCCTCTTTTTTAAGCTTCAATATGGCTTACTTTTCTCCCAAAGACAGTGCTTGGCTTCATGTCGGTTTATTTTTTGTAACACAAATGCAGTCTTCACAGACAAAACCCAAGGCTAAAACCAAGGGTAGACATTCAGAACTATTTATTGTTTAACCAAACAAACTAACACGACACATCTGGACAACAAGAGACACCAGTCAGTCATAGGTTCCAATACTTTTGCTCACCTAAAAATTTGGTCTGAAAAAAAGGTGAGCTCATGGAGGGGTGGGGGGTTGCATTGTTTTGTTATTTAAATATCTTGGTACGTTCTGGTGTTCATGATGACATCGAATTTCATAGATGCTACAGGACCTGCAGAATATTAAAAAATAAAAATAAAAAAAAGACCTAATGCCAATTTAAAAAATGCTGAGGTGGTCGGGTGGTTGGTAGACATAAACTATTTCTTGTTTAACTTGTTTATCAACCTAACAGGGCACCTCTGGGCAACAGGAAACACCTGTCAGTCACATGTTCCAATACTTTTGCTCACCTAGAAATGAATTGTTTAACAAATCTAGATAAAAATACCAGGAAACAAAAGCTGAAATTCGGATCTGTCATCTCAGGTACATGTTTTGACCTCAAACTCGATTGTCTTCATTGTAAAGCAAAAATAAAGGAATTGACCCTGCTATGCCAATACTTTTGGAGGGGACATCATTGTGCATACCACTGAAATCAAAGTAGTTACCTAATAGTTACACACGTAGCAGTGTACTCACCCGGTAAATACTAGGTAATTAACAGGCTGTAATATAAAGCAACCCTCCTAATCATGTATTTGTGATCTTACTAAGGGCTGAATACCCTCATGCCCATTGACTGGCACATTGACTCACTACATGCAGACTATGGACGCCGTGAATACATACAGCAGTTTCGTGTTTCATTTGACGTTTTGCCTCTCGGCAAGAACGCCGCCGGCCGGGAAATAACGCTTGCGAGGCTCCGCCAGTAGGGGGCGGCCGCGTTACATCTCGGCCTGTAACAGGCAGCGACGTCATTTGTAGCAAGAATGCCCGGTGGTTCACGTTTTTGTTTTTCGCGCAACAACCACCCGTGGTGAATGGGCGCACTCCGCTCCACAGCGGTGAGGGGCGATGGACTTCACTTTCCAGGTGCAAGACAGAAAGCAAACGTGGTGGCGAGCGCAGAACCTCTTGGACTGTCCGCATTTCTGCACTGACGCAACGACGGAAATTACACCGGTGGTTTGTTTAAGCCCTGTACCTTAATTACACCGGCAACATTACTTGTTGACTGTGTCACCATCTAGATCTTTGAGTGCACTGGGTCAGTGAGCAATGTCCTCATCACACATGCCTATTATGTTGAAAAGAGCCGAACTGCGGAGGAGATGGAGAGATGAAAGGAGAAATGGCGATGGAAGGGTGGAGGGGAGGGGGAAGTGAGATGAAAGGGTGATGAAGAGGGAGGAAGAGTCTCTTCCACATCGCCGCTGGGCTGCCCGTCCTGCTGTTTTAAACTCATCCTTATTCTCTTTTTTGTTTGTTTGTTCAAATAATTAGGGAGAGAGGGAGAGAGGGAGAGAGGGAGAGAGAGCTAACTCCCCTCTTCTCTCAGCTAGGTAACACGCCACTGTGAGAGTATGTGCGTGAGTGTGAGTGTAAGGGTGTGAGCGTGTGTGTGTGTGTGTGTGAGTGTGTCTGTGAGTGTGTGTGAGTGTGTCTGTGAGTGTGTGTGAGCGTGTGTGTGCATGAGTGTGTGTGTGAGGGTGTGTGTATGTGTGTGTGTGTGTGTGTGTGTGTGAGTGTGTTAGTGTGTGTGCATGTTTGTGAGTGTATGTGTAAGGGTGTGTGTATGTGTGTGTGTGCGTGTGTGTGAGTGCGTCTGTGAGTGTGTGAGTGTGTGTGTAAGGGTGTGTGTGTGAGGGTGTGTGTATGAGTGTGTGTGTTAATGTGTGTGCATGTGTGTGAGTGTGTGTAAGGGTGTGTGTATGTGTGTGTTTGTGTATGTGTGTGTGTGTGTGTAAGGGTGTGTGGGTGTGTGTGTGTGTGTGTGTGTGTGTGTGTGTGTGTGTGTGTGATACCCTCGGGGTATCACTGCTGTCTCTATCATTTAAGGACCAGCCGGTCAGTCAAGGCATTTCGCACAAAATAGAGCGGTTTTCCTGCTTTATCCAAGAACTACAAGATCAATACCAGTGTTGCAATCATGACGTACACCAAGTATTCGGCCCCAGGCCAGTCTTTTACTATTGCGTGCACAATACACACGCCCCGTGCAGACCTATAAATATTTTTGTACGGAGCATAAAATATCGTCTCAAATAACCACATACTTCACCCAGAACGAAATGATAACGCTTATTCTTACCTGTTATTTCCCTACTTATGTTGACGAAACAGAAGGCGGCGAGTTCTTTTGAAGCCATCGCGGTGTTTCTCTCGTCTCTGTTATCAGGGGAAGCGAGCTCATTCCTGTCGCACTGGCATTCCGGCAGTAGAAACGTCGGCTCCAATGCTCATATACAAATCATATCACAGTGTGTGTGTGTGTGTGTGTGTGTGTGTGTGTGTGTGTGTGTGTGTGTGTGTGTGTGTGAGAGAGAGAGAGAGAGAGAGAGAGAGAGAGAGAGAGAGAGAGAGAGAGAGAGAGAGAGAGAGAGCGAGAGAGAGAGAGAGAGAGAGAGAGAGAGAGAGATGGGGTGGGCGGGGGGGTCGAGGGAGGGAGTGAGATAGAAAGAGAAGTGGCGATGCCAATGCACATCACAGAAAGAAAGAAAAAATCCCAGAGGCGCCACAGATAATAAAGTTAGTGCGCGTGATGCGCTGGCGCTCGAGCGACTGAAGAGCAGGCTCTTTAACGCTCTCGCCGCGCTTCAGCGGGCGTGTTGGTTGATCGAAAAACGGATATTTTCAAACCACGCTTTGCTCCCTAACTAGGACGCAAAGCGTGACGACTGTGACCGAGATATCACTAAGACAATTCGCTCGGTCCCTTCCAAAGCCTTGGGATTCTGATATATAGCCGATATACGTGCAAACTTGTAAGTGCACACACACACACACACACACACACATACACACATACACACGCACACACGCACACACACACGCACGCACGCACGCACGCACGCACACACACACACACACACACACACACACACACACACACACTGTTACAGTATATTGCTTTGGAAATAGATTATTAGAAATAAAGCTGCTTTGTTTAAAGACTAGAAAAACTAAACACCTGTTTTGTTTTCAAATTATGTTAGAAATAGGGAATTTTACATTTCATGTTTAAGAATAAGTTTTTACTTTTCATGTTTAATTCAGGCCTATACACAAGTTACTGTGTGAATGTAAGAGTGTGGGTCTGATTAATGCTAATCTTCTGTTCCTGTTCTATCCATTCCCAGCTGGTGTTACAACTCACCCCAGTGGTGGGATAGGTTGTAACAGTGACACTCGTTGTAGATTATGTCAAAACCATCTCATGACTTTCAAGACAGTGATTTAAATATAGTATATTTGGAGTCTGTGGCGTATTCCACCAAAAATATTTTTACGTTTTTGCATGTGTGGAGATTACCTTTAGACGGCAAACGCCATCATGAAAAATATGTTGGTCCAATTTGATAACGATCGAATGACAAACTGCGCATTGTTATTTTAAACCGGCAAATGCTCGACGTCACCTTGCGACGCAGTCGGATTTCTTATTTCTTATTTTTCTTTGAGAAAATGTTTAATTATCTAAGGCGGGGCAGTCTCTTGTTCAGGCTAAACCGCTGCGGAAAACCATGCATTTTGTGACAGCTTTTGGATCCGTACCAGAACGTATGGCCTGCATACGGTGTAAACCTTCTCACGAATGTATGTTTCAGCATGGTTATGGACAAAGCCCATTCCTGGCCGGTCCCAACCAGCTCAGGTCCACGTCCTAACCGAAAGTTAAATTACATATACTTTTCTTTATTGTTTTGTTTATGGTTTGCTCGATTTCAATTCCTAAATAGTCCTGTTTTTTAGATCGTCGAGATAGTCTCCAATAATGCGTCCCGTTTTAAAGCGACATTTGGACCATTCTAATGCCACCGACAGTGGTGTCTGCGGTGTCATTTATCAATCCGGCTCATGCGATTCAAAAATCTTACTAACATGATTTTAGCTTATACAGGGCGGCCTGTAGCGTAGTGGTTAAGGTACATCAGCGAGACACGCAAGGTCGGTGGTCAGTGTAGCCGCAATTGAGAAAAGCCCTTTTGAGCAAGGAGGGTTGTCCCCTGCTTAGTCCAATCAATTATATAAATGTAAATGTAATATATCCTGCAAACAGGACAAAAACAGCGCAATTGGGTTAGAGTCGAGCATGACGAGATTGTAAATTGAATCTGGAGTGCAAATTATTAGAGTCCTCTTTACCAAAGCCAGGACTCACAAATCCATAATAAAGTGGCGCTTGCTGCCCTCTTGTGGTGACGGTGGAGTCCTACATGTCAGCTGTACTTACCTCCATCAGTAGAACATGCAGAGTTTCACACAGGGCTGGTATTCATTGGTAGTCATGGGGATGGGCTGGTAACAGGATTCACAGATTTGTAATGGCTTCCTTGACTTGGGTTATCTTTTTTTTGACAAACACCCATATCAGACTCCAAAGGCAATCAAAAGCCTAGAATCAAGACAAAATACTGAAAGTTTTATTTAAACCTACAAGATACTGAAATGGCAGATCAGTTCATGGCCACAAGTCCACCCAGGCCAGCAGCCAGCAAAAGGCCCCACCCCATGGACTCCCAGGAGCTGGGATCCCTGGGAAAACTAAACCCACCTCTGGGAAAGACCTCACTGGACAATTAAGAGTCAATCGTGCCTCATCACCATTACACTGACCATCACTACCTTAAAGTCATGCAGAATTCTACAAAAGTATTAACAAAACAGACAAACTGCTTTCTGCATTATACAAGTTTCCCTCAGAAGTTATCCTTCTCCACTCAGGTTGATCAATGTGTTATCTCAGGCCATGGAATGGATTCCTGTGGTTTGTGTGTGGGAGCTGTTTACCAATGGACTTTCTGGCACTCCTTTGGAGAAGACATCTGTGAAATCACCTGCATGAGAATCTGCATTTTCCTACAAACTGGTTGAGCATGTTTCAACTTCAATATCACAGATGTTGTTCTCCTGCAAACTTCATCACCAGCCACTTCATTCTGTTTTGAATTGTCCTTGTGAACTGAATGGTCCATGTTGCCATCCTTTAGGTTTGTC
Source organism: Conger conger (assembly GCF_963514075.1). Taxonomy (NCBI): domain Eukaryota; kingdom Metazoa; phylum Chordata; class Actinopteri; order Anguilliformes; family Congridae; genus Conger; species Conger conger. The sequence goes on along the minus strand of NC_083768.1, from coordinate 2,794,585 downwards.
TTATTGGTAGTAATTTGGTTCTACATGATATACCTTAGATATGGTTTACTGGAGTGCTTTGCACTTTGTTACAGGAGCTATATCCTTCATAGCCCATCATTGTCTCTTATTGGAGGGGTCTGGGTGCATTCAGATGCATTGAAACTTATAGCTGGAAGAGATCTCCTTGGACAATCACATCACATTATCTGCATTGATGCTCCTAGGATTTAATTATGCATGTTTTAACTTGTCAATTCAAATGATTTTATATAAGAGAAACGTTGGAATCCTGTTTAACAATGGAGTGTTTGCCACTGCCTGTTTATTGCGTCATGGTGGCACGATAAAAACTATTCGCTTTGTTTTGAGAGTTGGACAACCGAGATGCCCTTGGGCAATCTGGCATTTCCTCTGCCTGGGAATCTGCACACTCAGGTTGACCAATGAGTTATCTCAGGTCAAAGAGTGGAATCCTGTGGTTTGTGTGTGGGAGCTGTTTAACAATTGACTTTCTGCCACTCCTTTGGAGAAGAGATCTCCTTGGGCAATCCATCACATTATCTGCATGGGAATCTGCATTGATGCTCCTAGGATTTCATTATGCATGTTTTAACCTGTGAATTCAAAGTATTTTATACAAGAGAAGCGTTGTTCACCTGCCAACTTCATCACCAGTCATTTCATGCAGTTTTGAATTGTCCTTGTTAACTTGTATACATAAAAGCTGAATTGAAAATATCAAAAAGTTTAAATAAGTTGCCATCCTTCAGGTTTGTCTTATTGGTAGTAGCCCAACAACGTTGATTAAAATGTAGATATTTAGCCAAACATTTATTTATTCATTATCATACGTCTTCTATTCTTAATTAATAGTTCAATTTACATACCTTAGATATGGTTTACTGGAGTGCTTTGCACTTTGTTACAGGAGCTATATTCTTCATAGCCCATCATTCATAGCACATCATCATTCAGATGCCTTGAGCCTCATAGCTGGAACAATCTGCAAACAGACAGTGCTGTGAAAAGGTCTTAGGCACCTGTATAACATTCTGTACAGATAAGATTCTGTAATAATTCAATGAAAGTTCAATGAAAGTTCCTAAATAAACGTACTATACATTTTACATTACTTTTGAGTCATTTGGCAGAATAATTAAAAACTGAATCAAATCAATATTTTCTGTGACCACCCTTCGGCGTTAAAATTGCATCACTTCTCTGAGATAACCAACGCTGTCCTGCAGTTCTATAAGACAAGCAGCAGGGAGGTTGTTCCAAGCATGTTGGAGATCTTGCCACAGTTCTTCTACAGACTTTGGTTGGCTCCTTACTTCTGATCTCAGACAGCCTTGATCAAGTTTTTATGTAAAAAGTAGTCAATTTCTTCCAGTAATATGTTACTTTTTCTAATTAAATACAAAATTGTCCCATTAAATCTTTTGGAAAATGAATATTTGAAATCTCAAATTAGTTATTTTATACGAACACACACAAAAAAATAAGTATATATAAAATAAAGTCTAGGGTCTAGTTAAGATGCAGTACTGTATCTTAACTCTGAAACACCAACATGTCTTGGTCAAACATTATGCAGACGTTAATTCAACATCCGCCCCACATTATGTTCCTCACTGGCCCCAATGATGTTCATTCTTGCATATTTGTTCTTATATCCTTTGTCATGTAATATCCAAACATCAGAAATGATTTATAACTGGATGAATTTGAGGTGGTTACGTGACTAAATTTTTACACCGTATGTGATTGTACTTGTAATTATGATTTATAATTATATCATATAATATCATACTTAATGAGAAAGTGTGTGTTGTGTAAACTTTGTTTTAATTATGTGTAAAATGTTGTGTTCTGTTCTGCTGCTTAACTTGCTTGGTTCCTCGGGCAGAATGAATGTTAATCTGAACGGGGCTGTTCAGACATCACATTCAGGGCTGTAGTGGGGAATAAAAAGGTGGGTAAGCCCCAGCTCATCTTAGCTGTGGATTGCAGGCCGAGACAGCATGGGAGAAAAATGTAAAAAATGTTTGTTTGTGTTTTCGCAACAACAAATTAATTATTATTGTTATTATTAATAATAACAATAATAACAATAATACTAATATTAATAATAATAATAATAATAATAATAATAATACCATACACTGAAATAGCTTTTAAACTGCAATTCCCATCCTATGCACCCAGCGTTGTATCTATCTATGTACAGTGCTTTCCTTACAGAAACAGCACGGATAACATCGAGTCAAACATGACTTTGCCACGATTTTCTATCATGTTTATAATGCATTTGTGTTAAGCTTGAGCGTCTGTGTGAACTTGTGCATTTAGTCAAACACAGTAACTAAACTAACTAAATTAAGTTGTCATAGTATGTGTCACATGAGCTGAATTTGTGCCACTGTTCACATTTTTTTCAAATAATGGGTAGGTATGTTGATGTAGATCACCTGTCAAGACATCTGAAGTTGCCTCGTCATGTAGTGCAATTAGGATATGAGCGGGGGGGTAAACCCAGTAAACCCAGACTTGCATTCATCTGGATGCTATTCCTTTACTGGTCAAACGTGTGTCCTCAAGAACTAAGTGTTTGTGGCACTTATGTAGCTAGTGTAACACCTATGCTATGCAAAAGGTTAAGGAACAGCATAACTAGGCTCTAAAGGAGCAGTAAGTAAGATACCCAATAAAGAGACCACAACACGAGGGGTGAATTTGAACTGCCGGCTGGTTTTTATATTGAACTTATTGTCAAGAATTGGCATCAACATACAAACACACACAACACAAATAAAATAAAAAGTGTTCCCTATAAATCTTAAATTAGATTATTTTAATCCCTAGGGTTTCTCTATTTAAATTCTCTCTATGAGAGTTTTATCTATGATTTTGAAATCCTAGATTAGGTTCAAATCTATTTAGGTTAAACCCTAATTTTGGGTTCAACAATATTTTAGAATTATTTTAATTATCAAGTTTTAGGCCTATTTTCAATCTAGAAGCGTTTGCTTTAATCCTAACGGTTATTTTTTTTCTAGACCACAATCCAGTTGACTATTTAAGAAAAAAAACAAAACACTCTTATCACTGTATTCACAATTCAGTAAGAAAAGAAAATACTTCGCAAGTTCCCATCACAAATCAACCTAAACTAAATCCAGTCTTTGTTTACTGGTATTCAATTGAATGTTCAAATCTGTCTCCATTGCAAACTGCAGAGAACATAAACTAAAATGTTCCACCTTTATTCGTCCAGCAGGTGTCTCCATTTCCCCACTATCCGTGGCTTCAGAAAACTAGAGCGAATGTTCCAACCTTAATTCTCCAGTAGCTGTTCCTGTTACCCCACAGTTCTAGTTGGGGTGCTGAAGTCTCTATCAATGAAGTTCGATGAAGTCTTGATCCAATGGGTAATCCTATGGGTGGCCCTCATCTTGAATCCGTAGACTGCAGTAGTACAGCCGTCCAAATCGGTGTACAACAAGTGCTCAAATCTTCAAAAGCTTAGTAACTTTACTCTTTCACTAGCTAGCCAGCGCTGATATGAACAACGTAGCTAGCTAGCAAAGTAGCCAAGCTAGCTGCCTTGCTACGAGGTGGCTCAAAACCCCACAGCCGGTAAACCAGCTATACGATTCTAAACCTCCAAGACCGGCTATTTCTTGGCTGTAATATGTGAGATCTTAACTATAGCAACATTTTCAGCGTTAAACAACCACAATTAGCCGCAACACCAAAAACATCAATAACCGCAGGCCCGTCGTGTTCTCGAACCTATTTATAGTCTAGGTACTTATCTCTTTCAATATACTCGAAGTTAACAACTGTTCACCAACTCAAATCTCTTCTCTGCCGATATCTGCTTCTGTTTCAGATTTATTTCAGGTTTTTTTTCCCTGCAGTCACGTGACTTGGTCGGCATGGTAACCTCCCGATCACTGCCAACACGCGTACAGCTGTAGACGAGTTTACGCGCCCAAACCTAGGGCGCTGCCATGTTTGTTTTTTGTGTGGGAGGTGGGTATTTAACTTCCGGTTGGATAGAGAATGTGTTGTTCATAGACCGGCCACAAAACGGCAAACGGTGAAGAAACCACCAAAAAGCGTCTTCGTTTGTTCCCATCACTTTGTTGATAAAAAGCCAACCAAAGAAAACCCATTCCCTGAACTGTGGTTGGGATACGACCGCCCTCCCCAGAGAAAGAGACGCAAACTGGAGCGAACCACCGGCTGCCAGATTGAGCTTGAATCAGACGTTAAATTAAATTGAGCTAGCTGGCTAGATTTGTGGTTAAGTCATGTTAGTCATGTTATTTTTGTGTTGAGCTAGCTGGCTAGATTTGTGGTTAAGTCATGTTAGTCATGTTATTTTTGTGTTGAGCTAGCTGGCTTGATTTGTGGCTAAGTCATGTTAGTCATGTTATTTTTGTGTTGAGCTAGCTGGCTAGATTTGTGGTTAAGTCATGTTAGTCATGTTATTTTTGTGTTGAGCTAGCTGGCTTGATTTGTGGCTAAGTCATGTTAGTCATGTTATTTTTGTGTTGAGCTAGCTGGCTAGATTTGTGGTTAAGTCATGTTAGTTTTGTCATGTTAGTTTTGTGTTGAGCTAGCTGGCTAGTTTGGTGGTTAAGTCATGTTAGTTTTGTAACGTTGCCTGGTTTAATGCTGGTTACCTAGACAGTAGCTTCAACAGAGATGTTGTCTCTACTATCGTTATCGTTGTGTGTGTGATGTGCGCACAATGTTTTGTACAATATGTGTGCCAATGTGTGTGCAGTGAGAGCATGACAAGACATTTGTGCAGTAGGCCTACAATCGGAGGTCGTTCAAGTAGTTCTATTGGGCTCCAGTAGAGCAGCTTTGCACGATTTATTGTTCAAAAAACTCCTTATTTATCCGATACTATATTATCTGTTTTCCGCCCCTTTGTACTATTTTCAGCAGCCTTGTCACTGCTGTGTAACTTCCTCCTCCCCCTTTGCCCCCCTCCACCGAGCTCACTCTGCTTTACTTGGTCACCTTCCGGCAGCACCCAGCGCAGCTGAGCAGAGGAGACGCTCAACTCCTCCCTAACTGAGCCCGGCTGCGCCGGCCGAAATAAGAGGTGTTTTGTAAGAAACTAACAAATAATAGAGAGATAATACACCATTTTAACCATCACTAAGCTACACATCTAATTGACATGTCACAAGTCTATCCATTTATGGTTTAAAGGGATAGTTATCTTTTCATTAAAGGTTTATATCTATTTATCCATTTCTGAGGCTAGTTAACCTAGGTTTGTTTACTTTGCTCGCAACAATGTCATGGATTTACAGTAGAGACTTAAAACGGCGCTCAGAGAGCCAAACGAACGGCTCTGACGGAAGAGACAAGACTCAGTTCGTTCATTTGAAAGATTAGTTCAAAAAGATTCGTTCGTGCCCATCACTAGTGGCCAGACGCGCAAAAGGGAATAGAAAGAGTAGCATACTACATTGCAAGCAAAATGCGTTAACGTTCCAGGAGAGGTGCGTAAACTCGTTTCTTAAAGAGATTGACAAACTGCGTTTGCATGCGTTTACCCTCCACTATACCTCTGCTTACATTACTTTTATTAGATTGTTTCACCCAGAGCAACTTATAAGTTTGGTTGCTGTAACTTTGCATGGGAGAATGAGGATTACTGTGAGACGGGTGCGTGGGGGTTGGACCCAAAATGCACGACAATAGTAATATAAAGACCCCTCAGGGCTTTATTCGGGACGAATCCCAGGAACGTAGTCAAAAACAGGTGCGATGGATGACAAGTTTAACAAGGAGATTAGTAATCGTTAGTAATAAACCTATCCTGCCCTAGCATTAGTAAATTAGAAAATGACATGCACGAGAAACGTAAGGTAACATGAACACATGATTAGTTTGTTAGTTTCTACCCAATCCTGATCTAGCGTTAGTAGTTTTAGTAAATAGACAAATGGAAACAATTAGGGAGTGAATGACAGAAAGAGAGAGAGAAAAGGCGGAACGTAAGGTTTGCGGAAAAACATGTAAAAGTGTATGCATAAACAACGACCAGTTAACGTAACAATAAACATGCATCAAAACATAACACAAAGCGAAACTAAGACGATAACCACTCAACATAACCAGGTAATATAATCGTACGAAAACATAACTAGACATGACAAGAAAATAAATCGTAACGAGACATAACTAAACATGACAAGAAAATAAATCGTAACGAAACATAACTAAACAATATGACGAACCTAGACTAACATGATAATACATGATAAGACAATACAAGACTAAGACAAAATGAATAAACATAAAACATGGCGAGACAGACCTGAAACATGACAGGACCCCCCCCTTAACGACCGACTCCTGGCGGTCCTTGGAATTTATCAGGGTGGTCACGATGGAAGTCTCTGATGAGCGATTTGTCCGGAATGAGACTGGGAGCGACCCAGGAACGCTCCTCAGGGCCATAGCCCTCCCAGTCAACCAAGTATTGAACCCCACGGCCCCTCTTACGAATGTTCAAGAGTTTGTTAACAGTAAATGCAGGGTGGTTGTCAATAATGCGGGGGGGAGGTGGTGGGGGATCCGGGGGACATATAGGGTGTGAGGATACAGGCTTAATACAAGAGACATGGAATGTGGGGTGAATCTTAAGGGAAGCAGGGAGTGACAGTTTAACAGAGGAAGGGTTGATGATACTGTGGATCTTAAAGGGACCAATAAAGCGGGGTTGCAGTTTGTGGGAAGTGGCTTGGAGGGGAATGTCCTTAGTGGACAGCCAGATGGAGTCACCTGGTTTGTAGGCCGGAGCTGGAGTGCGGTGGCGATCAGCAAAACGCCGATTACGGTCTGCCATGCTTAGCAGCGCGGCCTTGGTACCCCTCCACACTTTGGCGCACCGTTTCATGTGGATGGCGAGGGAGGGAACAGCGATCTCGGCTTCTTGGTCAGGGAACAGTGGAGGTTGGTAGCCCAGGGAGACTTTCCGGTGGCGGCGCATGGAAGGGTGTTGTGCGCATACTCAACCCAGGTGAGCATCTTGCTCCATGAAGCCGGATTCTGGGCAGAGACACAACGTAGCGCGGCTCCCAAATCCTGGTTGGCCCTCTCGGTCTGCCCATTGGATTGAGGGTGGTAGCCGGATGAGAGGCTGGCTGTGGCACCGAGGGCCAGGCAGAAAGCTTTCCACACTTGAGAAATGAATTGTGGGCCCCGGTCGGATACAATGTCTGAGGGGATTCCATGGATGCGGAACACTTCCTTGATCAGTACATCCGCAGTCTCTTGGGCACTGGGTAACCCAGGCAGGGGGATGAAGTGGATCTGAATCTGAATCGGTCCACCACAGTGAGGATGGTGGTGTTACCTTCGGAAGGGGGAAGTCCGGTAACGAAGTCCACGCCGATGTGGCTCCAGGGTCGGCTGGGCACAGGCAGAGGTTGGATTAGACCAGCAGGGGCTTGGTGGGAGGCCTTGCTTCTGGCACAGGTGGTACATGCCTTGATGAAGCGCCTGGTGTCAGGGATCATGGAGCTCCACCAGAATCTCCTCTTCAGCACCGCCAAGGTGCGGGTAAAGCCGGGGTGGCAGGAAAGGAGGGATGAATGGGCCCATTGCAGCACCTGTGTCCGAGCGGCTGCGGGAACGTATAGGCGTAATCCGGGGTTGGGCCTAGGATCGGGTTCCTCCCGTAGAGCCCTCTGGATCACCGACTCGATCTTCCAGGTGACGGACCCCACGGTGCAGGAGGCCGGAAGGATGTTCTCAGGAACCTCACGCTCAGGACAGGTGTTAAATTGGCGAGAAAGGGCGTCAGGCTTGACGTTCTTAGAACCCGGGCGGTAGGTGAGTGAGAAGTTGAACCTCCCGAAGAACAGTGCCCATCTGGCCTGTCGGGAGTTCAGCCTCTTGGCCGTCTGGAGGTATGCCAGGTTCTTGTGGTCGGTCCAAACGATGAACGGCTTCTCGGACCCCTCCAGCCAATGTCTCCACTCCTCCAACACCAGTTTGACTGCCAGCAGTTCGCGATTCCCGACATCATAATTCCTCTCCGCCGGGGACAGCTTCTTGGAGAAGAAAGCGCAGGGGTGTAGTCGGTTGTCTGCGGCCGCCACCTGAGAGAGCACAGCTCCCACCCCCGAGTCGGAAGCATCCGTCTCAACCACAAACTGGCGGGTGGGGTCGGGGTGAACCAGGATGGGAGCGGAAGAGAACAGTCTCTTGACCTTGGTGAAGGCCGTCTCAGCTTCGGGGCTCCACCGGAATGGCACCACAGGGGACGTGAGCTTGGTTAGAGGGGAGACCACTTGGCTATAGGATCGGATGAACCTTCGGTAGAAGTTGGCGAATCCCAACTGGGTGTGGGCCAGTCGGTGACCGCCAGAATCTTCTTGGGATCCGCCCTGATCCGTCCCCTCTCAAGGATAAATCCAAGGAACTCAACTGTGTCAGAGTGGAAGACGCACTTCTCCGCCTTGATGAACAATCTGTTCTCTAGAAGTCTCTGTAGCACTTGCCTGACGTGGTTCTCATGATCCTTGGCATTATTGGAGTAAATTAAGATGTCATCCAGGTAGACAAACACATAGCGGCCCAACAAGTCCCGAAGAACGTCATTAACCAGGGCCTGGAAGACAGCAGGAGCATTGGTGAGGCCGAATGGCATGATCAGGTATTCAAAGTGTCCGAGAGAGGTGTTGAAGGCAGTCTTCCATTCATCGCCCTCACGGATACGGACCAGGTGGTAAGCGTTGCGGAGATCCAACTTGGTGAAGATGGTGGCCTCGTGAAGTGGGTGGAACGCGGAGTCCATCAGGGGCAGAGGATACTTGTTCCTCACCGTGATGTTGTTCAGCTCCCTGTAGTCGATGCACGGGCGTAGGGAGCCATCTTTCTTCTGAACGAAGAAGAATCCCGCACCGACGGGAGAGGAAGAAGGGCGAATTAGTCCATTAGCCAGGCAGTTACGGATGTATTTCTCCATTGCCTCCCTCTCTGGTCTGGAGACGTTGTATAGGCGACTTGAGGGAAGTGACGAACCAGGAAGGAGCTCGATGGCACAGTCGTAGGGTCGATGAGGCGGCAAAGACTGAGCTTGTGTCTTAGAGAACACTGTGCCTAGGTCATGGTAAGGAGAGGGGACCCTCTCCAGGGAGGGTTTGGGAGTCTGTGGTAGAGCTGGCACTCCCTCTGCTGGTGGTGGGGCGGAACGCAAGCAGGACAGATGGCACTTAGGATCCCATGCTTGCACTTGGTTAGAACTCCAGTTGATCGTGGGGTTGTGTTTCTGGAGCCAGGGTAATCCCAAGATGAGTTGGTCATTAGGGGACTGGATGACGCGGAACTGGATCATCTCCCAATGGTTCCCAGAAATGATCAGTTGTAAGGGAATAGTGATGTGCGTCATGCGGCAGAAAGTCCTTCCATCCAGTGACCGCGCGTTCTCAGGGTGGGGTAGAGGGAGGGTGGGGATGTTCAGTTCAGACACCAACACTTCGTCGATGAGGTTGGCGTCCGCTCCAGAATCCACCAACGCGTTAATCCGGGTTGTTCTGTCGGGCAGAATTAACAGAGCCGTGAGCGTGGGACGATGGTTGTCTCTGTCAGACCCCTCATTTCTGTCGACAGCTCTTACTTCCACAGGTCTCCTGGTCTTGAAGGAGCACCGAGCCTGGGTGTGACCCAGCCTCCCACAGTAGAAGCACAAATCGGTGGTTCTGCGGCGTGCTCGTTCCTCGGTAGAGATCCTCGTACCGGCCCGGGACAGGTCCATGGGTTCGGATCCCTCAGACTGCTGCTCCTCCAGTCGAGGACTTGGCCCCTGCCTGGGGTAATGGTTGCCAGGAAGGATCGGTCTCTCCGACCGACGTTGTCTGGCACGGTTGTCCAGGCGGATCGTGGTGCGTACGAGCTGGTCAAACTGGGTGATGGGGTCCAGTCGCGTCAACTCGTCCTGGAGCGTCTCACTCAGGCTGGCCAGGAAGAGATTCGCCAACGCCGCATCGTTCCAGCTAGTAGCCGCCGCGAGGGTGCGGAAGTCAATGGAGTGGTCTGCCGCGGTCTTCCGTCCCTGGCGCAGAGCAATCAGTCTCTGGGATGGCTCCTGGTCGCTGGATGCGTGTTGGAAGACCTTCCGAATCTCATCGGCGAAGACTGGGTAAAGAGGAGGGAATGAATCCCCGGACCACACCGCCGTAGCCCAGTCCAACGCCCTCCCCTTGAGTAGCCCCATCACGTAGCCAATCCGACGGTCGTCCCTGTTGTAGGTCTGGGGCTGTTGCTTGAACACGAAGTCACATTGTAGAAGGAAAGCCTTGCACCTCTCAGGTTCTCCACCAAACCTCTCTGGAGGGGGTTGTTGGGGCTCTCGGAAGTGGCAGGTTCCTGTGGGGTTGAGCGCTGGGGATGTGGGTGGGTGGGAAGGCTCCTCCCGTGGTTGTGGCAGGACCGCGACGGCGAGCCTCTTCATCTCCGCACACAGTTCACAAATCTCCAGGTGAAGTTCGGAGATTCCTTGTGAATGCTGCCGGACGATGGCTCCTTGTTCCTGGAGGGCGTAGAACATGGCAGTAGAGTCAGCAGGGTCCATTGTGGCGAAATTGTTCTGAGACGGGTGCGTGGGGGTTGGACCCAAAATGCACGACTCAGAAACAATAGTAATATAAAGACCCCTCAGGGCTTTATTCGGGACGAATCCCAGGAGCGTAGTCAACACAAGCAAAGTCCATACACGTAGATCCAGCCAAACAAAAAGTAAACGAACAAAAAGCACGGTGCCGAGGGAAGAGGCAAACTCGTAGTCGGTAGACGTGCAGGAAGGTCCGGTAGCAGGAGAGCTGTCAGCGAGGCAGATGAACAGACGGACGGCAGGCAGAGGCGTAGCCGTGGGCGAAGCGGGAGTCGAAACTGTTTCAATCGCACAAGTGAGTACCAGTCAAAAGCGTATGCATCAGCTGTGTTATAGTCATAATAATTATTTGACATGATGTTTAATACTGCTCTTCACAATGTAATGATTACAGTATGTCAAAAAGCATTGTACACATTGCTGATTATCCTAATGCCCTTGTCCTCTGGTAGAGATATGGCGCCCCCTACTGAGACAGGAGTGGAATGCCTGTGTTTGAGAGCAGCTGGTTTGGTTTGGTTTGGTTTGGTTGGTCCTGGGTCCTTTATTATTTTTAATCTATATAAACGATATGGCCATGTCATGTACAAATCTCCTTCCAGTTCTGTTCGCGGATGACACAAATCTCATAGCTTCCCACGATGATTTTCACTCCCTGATCAGAATTGTTAATAATGAACTATCTATTGTAGCGCAATGGTTCCAACGAAACAAACAATGTGAAGAAGTGCAACTTCATGATCTTTCGTAACATAAATAAACACTACCCAAAAGGCCAAAATTCTCATAAATAATGCTGAAATCAATCTAGTCCAGCATACTAAATTCTTAGGCATCATTATTGATAGTGATCTCAAGTGGTCTAATCACATTGACCTAGTCACCAAAAGATCTTCAAGGATGCTGGGCATATTGAGGAAAGTTTGTCCCTTAGTTCACTCTTCAGCTCATCTTACTCTATATTATAGCTTCCTGTTCCCTTTCATTAATTACTGTAACATTATCTGGGCAGCGACCTATCCTACATATCTTAATAAACTACGTACAGTACAGAAGAAATACTTAAGGTTTATCTCCCACTCAAATAGATATGCACCATCCGCCCCCCTTTTTAAAAAATATAACATATTGCCGATTGAAAAAGTGAACACATACCAGATATGCATATTCATCCACAAATTCATGTATAGAAAACATGAACTTCCAGACACCCTTCAGAATCTATTTATTTCCACCTCCAATGTCCATTCACATCAAAAGAGACACAGCAACAATAATCTACTCCTATCGCGCTCACAAACATCAAGACACCAGTATAATCTTTCCTTTAGAGGCCCAAAGCTGTGGAGTGAACTAAGCCCTCAACAAAAGGAAACAAAAGCTGAAATTCAGATCTGTCATCTCAGGTACATGACCTCAAACTTGTCTTCATTGTAAAGCAAAAACAAAGGAATTGACCCTGCTATGCCAATTCCTGTCGCACTGGCATTCCGGCAGAAGAACCGTCGGCTCCAATGCTCATATACAAATCATATCACAGTGTGTGTGTGTGTGTGTGTGTGTGTGAGAGAGAGAGAGAGAGAGAGAGTGGCGATGCCAATGCACATCACAGAAAGAAATAAAAAATCCCAAGTTAGTGCGCGTGATGCGCTGGCGCTCGAGTGACTGAAGAGCAGGCTCTTTAACGCTCTCACCGCGCTTCAGCGGGCGTGATGGTTTATCTATATTTTCCCGTACTAAAAACGTAGATTTTTAAACCACGCTTTGCTCCCTAACTAGGATGCAAAGCGTGACAACTGTGACCGACATATCACTAAGAAAATTTGCTCGGTCCCTTCCAAAGTCTTGGGATTCTGATATCTAGCCTATATACATTCAAACTTGTACATGTACACACTCACACGCACACTCACACTCACACACGCACACATATACACACACTCACACACACACACAAAAAAGTAATACATGCATGCACACACACACACACACACACACACACACACACAAAAAAAGTAATTCATGCACACACACACACACACACACAGTTACAGTATATTGCTTTGGAAATAGATTATTAGAAATAAAGCAGTTTTAAGTTTAAAGACTAGAAAGACTAAAAACCTATTTTGTTTTCAAATGATGTTAGAAATAGGGCATTTTACATTTCATGTTTAAGAACAAGTTTTTACTTTTCATGTTTAATTCAGGCCTATACACAAGTTACTGTGTGAATGTAAGAGTGTGGGTCTGATTCATGCTAATCTTCTGTTCCTGTTCCATCCATTCCCAGCTGGTGTTACGACTCACCCCAGTGGTGGAGTAGGCTGTAACAGTGGCACTCATTGTAGATTATGTCAAAACCATCTCATTACCTTCAAGACAGTGATTTAAATAAAGTATATTTGGAGTCTGTGGCGTTTTCCACCAAAAATATTTGGTGAAAAAATCATATACTTGTATGGTGCTAAAACGCAAATTTGTTAATTACTCAATGATGTTTTCAAAAGATCCTGCCACTCACGCAAGAAGTGAGCTGCTCAAATACAGCACATAACTGAAAACAAACACATCATTCTTGCACAAATGCAACTACACAAAATCCACATGCCCCGTGTGAGTTTGTGGCACGATCTGCCCTACTTAAGGCATTCGGATTTAAGATTAAAAATAAATAAATAAAAATATTCCTTGTGTAACAGAAGTCAATCAGTCAGAGACAGGAGATTCAGGAACTGCCTTTTTGACCGTTTATTTTCTGAAGACAAACAAAACACATAAATGTCTTAAATGGCCACTGCACTGGCAAACCTGCAGCAGAGACTTGAATCTGCTCTCTTTTTGCAACATTTACATAAAATACATATCTCCTATATCAAAAGGACAAAATACATGAAATGAAAACAAAATTAAAACATGACTTAAGTTGTAAATCGGCACCACCTACTGGACACAGCATGAAATGCGACAGTGCTCAGGCAGTCACTAGCTAAAACAATCTTAGCACACATCTGCAAATGATATGGAACCACATACCTGAAGAAGACAAACAAAACACATAAGTGTCTTCTTAAATGGTCACTGCACTGGCAAACCTAGACGTGCAAAATAAAATAATAAATTCATTTTCCTCCGAAAGAAACTAGTCTTCAACAGTTTCGTATGAGTCATGACACGCATGGAATAGAACGCATGGAATGGCAGCTAGCCATTCTAGAACGCCTAACGTGAAATGAAAAAATGAAAATATCCATTGCCATCGGTCAAAACTAACACAAATATCATAGTAAAAATGATGTTAAACATTATGCACTACACATTACAACTTAAATGAGCTATATTCAACAAGGACTGGTAAAATAAAGACAGCTGTGTTTCAGTAACAACTTACCCTCAGCAGAGAGACTTGAATCTGCTGCAGGGATATGGCAACACAAGAGGGACAAAAAGCGTGATATTAATCAAAGTGCAGTGAACCAAAACTCCACAAGAGGGCTCCAAAACAACAAATACTGCTCAATTCAAGTAAAATTCACATACTGCTCAATTCAAGTAAAATTCACATAAAAATAACCTACATTTTAAACTCTGTTACACATGCCATTTACATTACATGTATATGTTTTGCCATTTTACAGAAACAACTGTTTGTGTTGCGGCTCCTGATTTCAGCTTCGCAGAAACAAATGACTGACAGGTGTTGTTGTATGTTGATCAGGTGTTTCCTTTCCCATTAAATGTTCACACATAAAATCGCAGCCAGTGTTTAGTCTTGGTTTTAGCCATTGTTTTTGCATGTGTGGAGATTACCTTTCGACGGCAAACGCCATCATGAAAAATATGTTGGTCCAATTTGATAACGATCGAATGACAAACTGCGCATTGTTATTTTAAACCGGCAAATGCTCGACGTCACCTTGCGACGCAGTCGGATTTCTTATTTCTTATTTTTCTTTTTAAAAATGTTTAATTATCTAAGGCGGGGCAGTTTCTTGTTAAAGGCTAAACCGCTGCGTAAAACCATGCATTTTGTGATAGCTTTTGGATCCGTACCAGAACGTATGCCCTGCATGCAACCTTCTCACGAATGTATGTTTCAGCATGGTTATGGACAAAGCCCATTCCTGGCCGGTCCCAACCAGCTCTGAAAAAATAACATTTTACTCTTCTCTTCCTATACATTTGGAGAGCACCGTCGAAAGTTACATTACATTATATTACATTACATGATATACTTTTCTTAATTGTTTTGTTTATGGTTTGCTCGATTTCAGTTCCTAAATAGTCCTGTTTTTAGATCGTCGAGATAGTCTTTAATAATGCGTCCCGTTTTAAGGCGACATTTGGACCATTTTAATGCCGCCGACAGTGGTGTCTGTGGTGTCATTTATCGATCCGACACATGCGATTAGAAAATCTGACTTACATAATTGTAGCTTATACAGGGCGGCCTGTAGCGTAGTGAGAAATTGAGAAAGGCCATTTTGAGCAAGGAGGGTTGTCCCCTGCTTAGTCCAATCAATTATATAAATGTAAATGTAATATATCCCGCAAACAGGACAAAAACAGCGCAATTGGGTTAGAGTCAAGCATGACGAGATTGTAAATTGAATCTGGAGTGCAAATTATTAGAAAAAGCCTCTTTACCAAAGCCAGGACGCGCAAGTCCATAATAAAGTGGCTTATGCTGCCCTCTTGTGGTCATTTGTAAATCTTACACCCAACGTTAACCTCATTTGCTCCCAGTCTATTGACGGTGCAGTCAGCTGTACTTACCTCCATCAGTAGAACATGCAGAGTTTCTCACAGGGCTGGTATTCATTGGTAGTCATGGGGATGGGCTGGTAACAGGATTCACAGCTTTGTAATGGTTTCCTTGACTTGGGTTATCTTTTTGACAAACGCCCATATCAGACTTATAAAGTGCATCGTAAGTCATTCTGCTTTCTAGCGCAGGAAAAGCACCCAAAAAAGACAAGAACCCGGAATTATTTCGTTCAGTGATCAAAGCAAAATTAAATGTTAATGCAATTGAAAAAAAAACACATTATAAAAACACATATTCATGATGTGGGAGAAAAATATAATGTAACCTAGGATATATGCATCCAGATATGTCCAATGCATATATAGTTAGAAAACTGCTTAAAAGAATAAAATGTGCATGTGACAGATAACCAGGGAGGGGTGAGTGCACACACACACATACACACACACAGGGCTGAGTGCTCTGCCACAGCTTACATCATATAGGCATACGTGCGGAGATAGAGCAGAACACTCTCCCATTGTTGGGTGCGCTCATGTGCTTGATTATGATACAAAAATAAGGCATGATGTGTGTATTTATGTGTTCGTGAGTAACTGATTTAGGCAGGATTTTGCAAGTTCTAACGATTCAAATCGTAATCAAGACTAACTTGCAGGGAAACAAAGCCAAACCAAACAAAACATGTATGCAAACAAGCACAAAGTAGGGGGATTTGATAACTCTATCACAATTCTAAGAACAGTGTTTGACACCGCCTTTATCGGTTATGATTGACTAACATTACTTCAACTGTATAACATAGAAGCACCTCCATTGAATCTCAATTTAAATGACCAAATCATACCAATCCATGGAACAGAGGTACAGAGGTTCTTTGAAATATTCCAGCTGATTCATTCAGTGTGAAGTACATTTGTACATGAGCCTTGGTGGATTATGTACAAAACCACCGTGGGACTATCTTTCTGGATGAGACAGGCTACACTAGAGACTGTCATTCTGGATGAGACAGGCTTCACTAGGGACTGTCTTTCCTGGATGAGACAGGCTTCACTAGAGACTGTCATTCTGGAAGAGACAGGCTTCACTAGAGACCGTCTTTCTGGAAGACAGGCTTCACTAGGGACTGTCTTTCCTGGATGAGACAGGCTTCACTCGGGACTGTCTTTCCTGGATGAGACAGGCTTCACGAGAGACTGTCTTTCTGCATGAGACAGGCTTCACTAGAGACTGTCTTTCCTGGATGAGACAGGCTTCACTAGAGACTGTCTTTCTTCATGAGACAGGCTTCACTAGAGACGTCCAACTCCAGCAGGTTCACCAGGAGGCGTCTGCAGTTACTGTCACTCTGAAACACTCTGGAACACACTGTCACTCTGGAACACACTGGAACACTCTGGAACACACTGTCATTCAGGAACACTCTGGAACACACTGGAACACTCTGGAACACACTGTCATTCAGGAACACACTGGAACACACTGGAACACACTGGAACACTCTGGAACACTCTGTCACTCACTGGACCTCTAGGACACACTGGACTCACTTTGGCAGAGGCTCTTATCCAGAGCAATGTACAGTTGATTAGACTAAGCAGGAGACAATCTTCCCCTGGGGCAATGCAGGGTTAAGGGCCTTGCTCATGAATTTCACTTCCCCTGTCTGTTGTGGTTTAGGCCACAAGGTTTCCCCCCGCTCCGCTCAGAGCACGGCCTGGTGTAGCTGAGCCTTCAGCTGCAGCACACACTTTTGGTATGGGGTCACTTTCAAAGCAGAGACAGGTTTGGTTAATATGGCCCTTCTTAGACACAGGTTGATGAGAGAGAATATGAGGAGGGCTCCAATCCCCAAGATCCATCCTAAGTGAGGTAGTATTGCCGTTATCCATGACACCACCCATTCCCCTAGGCTTATTGCTGATTCACAGAGGCAGAAGTTCAAAAAGAGGTCTGTCTCTATTTCAAGATCTTTCTCGACAACAGCCTTGACCAACTTCCCCCTTTTTGTCTGCATTAGCTCAGTATTTTGAGAGAGGTCGTACATCGGACAAGGTCAGGATATTACCCAGTTTGACCCTGACATTCTTGTCAACTCCTCCCTGTCTTCTGGCTGTTTTCCAGCATCCTCCAAGAGGGCCCACATCACACCTCTACTAAAAAAGCCTACTCTGGATCCCTCCATCATCCAGAACTACCGCTCGGTATCTCTTCTTCCTTTTCTATCTAAAACCATAGAACGAGCCGCTTCTCGTCAACTTTCTTCTTTCTTTTCTAACAACAACCTGCTAGACCCCCATCAGTCTGGCTTCAAATCGGGCCACTCGACAGAGACCGTGCTCCTCTCTGTCAGTGAGTCACTCCATGCCACACGAGCAGCCTCCCTCTCCTCTGTCCTCATTCTTCTAGATCTCTCTGCCGCCTGGACAACTGCAACTCCCTCTTGGCTGGCCTCCCAGCGTCCGCCATCAGACCCCTCCAACTTATCCAGAATGCAGCAGCTTGTCTGGTCTTCAACCTTCCCAAATACTCACATGTCACCCCCCTACTTACTTCCCTCCACTGGCTGCCTGTCATGGCTCGCATCAAATTTAAAACATTGGTGCTAGCCTTCCAAGCAGTGAAGGGGTCTTCCCCAGCTTACCTCCAAAAAATCATCAGACCCTACACCCCTGCCAGACCTCTTCGTTCAGCCTCCACAGGCCGCTTGGCACCTCCCGCTCTCCGAACTTCCACCTCACGCTCACGACTACTGTCTGTTCTGGCTCCACGGTGGTGGAACGAACTCCCCGTTGAGGTTAGAACTGTAGAATCTCTTCCCACCTTCAAGCACAAACTGAAGATGCACCTCTTCAAGCAGCACCTCTCCCCATCCCTCCCTACCTCCCTGTGAACCTTAATTGTTGTCTTTCTGTGATTTACTTTCTGTGTATCAGGATGTTTTAGTTTGGCTAGCTAAGCAGTGTTTGGCTAGTTAAGGGGTTTGTTCATACATTTGCATGTTGCGGTAAAAATTAAAAAAATGATGATCAAATAGGCCCTGGTCCTTATCTTTGTTGCGCAGGTAGCAGTTGAAATTGTCCTTCCCTCTAGGGTCTTTCATCGCACTAATCCCTGGTTATGGGTATGCACTTTGTTGTACGTCACTCTGGATAAGATTGTCTGCCAAATGCCATTAATGTAATGTAATGACCAAAGCATGCATGCTGCTCGTGCACGGTCTGTCTGGGTACATGGGTATGGGGGTGACATGGCTCAGGCAGTAAGAGCAGTCGTCTGGCAGTCGGAGGGTTGCCGGTTCGATCCCCTGCCTGGGCTGTGTCGAAGTGTCCCTGAGCAAGACACCTAACCCCCAAATGCTCCTGATGAGCTGGTCGGCGCCTTGCATGGCAGCCAATCGCCGTCGGTGTGTGAGTGTGTGTATGAATGGGTGAATGAGAAGCATCAATTGTACAGCGCTTTGGATAAAGGCGCTATATAAATGCCAACCATTTACCATTTACATCATTATTGTGAAACAACATACATCAGTCTTAAATGAAAAGTAATACGTGAGAATTAATGAAACACTTCAATCACACAGATTTCTCTATTGGTTACACATTTTGATTATTCAAATGATTCATGTTGATTACCTCAAAAGATACATATGTTTTAACTGAAGAGATATATATGTTTGGTAAGTGCCCAGGGGGAAGTGCCCATGTCAGTACCAACATAGAAGAGGCCCTTTCATTATTTTTGTGGCTCTGATAATACCTTCTGAGGTTTGGAATGCGATTGATCTGATCACCCTGTGTGGAGAAGGATGACTTCTGAGGGAAACTGTTATTGGAGAAAGCAGTTTGTCTTTTTTGTTGATCCTTTTGTAGAACTCTGCATGTCTTGAAGGCAGTGATGGTCAGTGAGATGGTGATGAGGCACGATTGGCTCCAAACTGCACAGTGAGGTCTTTCCCAGAGGTGGGTTTAGCTTTCCCAGCTCCTGAGAGTCCATGGGGTGGGGCCCTTTGCTGGCTGCTGGCCTGGATGGGCTTGTAGCCATGAACTGATCCGTCATTTCTTGGTCAGGTCTGAGGAACATTTGGAGTTTCATGGTTAGAGAACAGAGAACCACTGCAAAGTAATAATTTCTCAGAAAACTAATGTGTGTCTCATTATTACTCCACTTGTGTTCACGAGGATTGTTTTCTTGGCTATGGAAGCTGTTTATTCTTGTTTGTACACGTGTAACATTCTTTCACGTTGTTTTGTATAAAAACGGTTTTATAGATATTTTCCATTGTCAGATTAATCTGCAAGGCCCAAGTCCTAATTCATAGCACTTGAAATTGTACTTCCCACTCGGGTCTTTCAGCCCACTTGTCCCAGGTTATGGGTATGCACTTTGTACATCACTCTGGATAAGAGCGTCTGCCATATGCCTATTATGTAATGTAACTATTTGATCGGGTTGTTGTGTTATAATACTATTAGATTCCAGTGGCAAAGTAAGAGGCAGGGACTGTGTGTAAATGGTCAGTTTTTTTATTCTGCAGAAGGGGAGTTGGTTTACTAACATGTTAGGGATTCACACAAACACACACATCATTTTGTATTAAACTGAATTGAGATAGAGAGAAAAACCAAAAGTGGTTTAATTGAAGGGTTTAAATCATATTTGAAATGTCAGTTTAAATTAATGTGTGATGTAATGCGTAATGTCTGAAATGTAATTTGTATTAAGCATTCGTGAGAAACACCACTCACTAGCCTAGAAAATCATGGAAATGTTAATCAAGTTGTGACCAAAGAGTGAATTTGTGACCCTTATAGTCACAAGATCTGGAGGAAGAACTGGACCCCTCTCCCCCCAATGAACAGCCACACACAGATTTACTCATGATAGAGATTTATTATTGAAGCTGGATTGATTATCATATGCAGTGGGTTTGGACAGACACCAGAGGGTCTAAATGTCGCAGAGAAGCACAAGATTAAAGGCACTGATCTCTGGGAGATCGTAGCACTCGTAGCAAAGCTGTAGGAAGGCACCAGGAAGCAGAAGCAGAGCAGCCAATCAGGAGCCAGAAAGGGTATATCTAGCACCTCCTGGTGGGTCTTTACTTGAGATATATGCTATGATGTCTGCTGTAAACCAGGTTTTTCTGTACTGGGGCTGTTTCAGGCGGTTGGGGAACTCCAGCATGTGGCCGTCGTGCAGGCTAATGTAAAACTGCTCATTGGCAAAGGTGATGCACACCTGGAAGAGGGAAGGAGAGAAGGTCAGGAGCGCAGAGTTATCTTACAAAAGAAGAAGGTCAACACCGTCACGTTCACGTTTAACACCCTACGACTGCAGTGAAAAACAATGAAATAACAAGCCAAATGATATAATGATGAAATGTACTTTACACTGAATGAATTGGCAGGAATATTTCCCATGAAGCTTTCCTGGGAGGGTACAGCATCTCAGCCCCTCCCCTCAGCATTTCTGATCCCCCCCCCCCCCCCCAAAAGGGTCAATTTCTCTTACATACAGGACTATGAAGGAATGGTGGCTAAAGATTCCTAGGTGAACTGTCTCACAAGTGGTGCCAAGTTACAGGCTGATCCATGGAACACAAGTACAGAGGACTGGAAGTCTCCCTGTCTGAGGCCTCACCTCAAACCCCTCGCCCTGCCGGAAAGGAAAGTTTCTTTCATCTGTCACTTGAGCACCTCAGAACCCATCCTTCATGGCGTTCAGGACGATGACACCTGGGCCAGAGCCTTGAAAGCGAGGGTTGACGTGGAGCGCAATGTTGGAATCAGATTCACCCACATTGATTGTGAAACTGGGAGGGAAAGAGAGCCACACACGGGATGGATGATGGATGACCATGGATGAAGACATCAAGAGATTAAGCAGCAGCATCAAGAGGTCTCGTAGAGTCAGAGGCAGCAGTGACTCACCCATGCTTAGGGGATCCAGGGACACCGGTGACTCGCAGTTCCATTTCTTGCTTGAAGGAAAGATTTTGCAACTCCACTCTCTGTTTAAAACAAAGAACCAAAAATAGGACATGTATGGTCAAAACCTAAAACATTCCTTTTGTGATTTTGTGAAGTTGTGCAAATTTATCCGCATTCGGTACACTGACTCTTTCACTTCTCTAAGGCAGTAGACATCAGAAAGTCGGCAATCTCACAATTTGTTCAGAACGAAGACAATTTTCTCAGCAGGCAGGCTGACCTGTCATACCAGTCTGCTGCATGTTCAGAGTTGGGGCGAGCAATACAATGAGACACGGGGACCTTGCTTTGTTAACTATTACACAATTAACTGAATAACTTCTCTCTTAACTGTATCAATTATTCATGCAATTATCTAATCAACCAATTGTGTGGCAGTAGTGTAATGTATACATCATGTAGATACGGGCTAGGGGTTAATGTTCACATCAGCCATCAGAATGGGGAAGTATCCTTTTACTAAATGTCATGTAAAGATCATTTCAATGATAAAACAAACTTGAATTTACTAAAATCAAAGTAATTAGAGGCCTCCTCTGCGTATCATTTGCAGTATTCTCTTGTTTCTATTTTTCTAAGGAATAAAACCAAAACCAAAAACCAAAAGGTGGGGCCAGTGCTGGCTCGCCTGTTTGGGGATTTCATAACTTCTCAACTGTTATTTCTTCACTTCACAAGAACTCTGACTGGAAATGTTGCATGGCAGCCAATCGCCGTCGGTGTGTGAGTGTGTGTATGAATGGGTGAATGAGAAGCATCAATTGTACAGCGCTTTGGATAAAGGCGCTATATAAATTCCAACCATTTACCATTTACATCATTATTGTGAAACAACATACATCAGTCTTAAATGAAAAGTAATACGTGAGAATTAATGAAACACTTCAATCACACAGATTTCTCTATTGGTTACACATTTTGATTATTCAAATGATTCATGTTGATTACCTCAAAAGATACATATGTTTTAACTGAAGAGATATATATGTTTGGTAAGTGCCCAGGGGGAAGTGCCCATGTCAGTACCAACATAGAAGAGGCCCTTTCATTATTTTTGTGGCTCTGATAATACCTTCTGAGGTTTGGAATGCGATTGATCTGATCACCCTGTGTGGAGAAGGATGACTTCTGAGGGAAACTGTTATTGGAGAAAGCAGTTTGTCTTTTTTGTTGATCCTTTTGTAGAACTCTGCATGTCTTGAAGGCAGTGATGGTCAGTGAGATGGTGATGAGGCACGATTGGCTCCAAACTGCACAGTGAGGTCTTTCCCAGAGGTGGGTTTAGCTTTCCCAGCTCCTGAGAGTCCATGGGGTGGGGCCCTTTGCTGGCTGCTGGCCTGGATGGGCTTGTAGCCATGAACTGATCCGTCATTTCTTGGTCAGGTCTGAGGAACATTTGGAGTTTCATGGTTAGAGAACAGAGAACCACTGCAAAGTAATAATTTCTCAGAAAACTAATGTGTGTCTCATTATTACTCCACTTGTGTTCACGAGGATTGTTTTCTTGGCTATGGAAGCTGTTTATTCTTGTTTGTACACGTGTAACATTCTTTCACGTTGTTTTGTATAAAAACGGTTTTATAGATATTTTCCATTGTCAGATTAATCTGCAAGGCCCAAGTCCTAATTCATAGCACTTGAAATTGTACTTCCCACTCGGGTCTTTCAGCCCACTTGTCCCAGGTTATGGGTATGCACTTTGTACATCACTCTGGATAAGAGCGTCTGCCATATGCCTATTATGTAATGTAACTATTTGATCGGGTTGTTGTGTTATAATACTATTAGATTCCAGTGGCAAAGTAAGAGGCAGGGACTGTGTGTAAATGGTCAGTTTTTTTATTCTGCAGAAGGGGAGTTGGTTTACTAACATGTTAGGGATTCACACAAACACACACATCATTTTGTATTAAACTGAATTGAGATAGAGAGAAAAACCAAAAGTGGTTTAATTGAAGGGTTTAAATCATATTTGAAATGTCAGTTTAAATTAATGTGTGATGTAATGCGTAATGTCTGAAATGTAATTTGTATTAAGCATTCGTGAGAAACACCACTCACTAGCCTAGAAAATCATGGAAATGTTAATCAAGTTGTGACCAAAGAGTGAATTTGTGACCCTTATAGTCACAAGATCTGGAGGAAGAACTGGACCCCTCTCCCCCCAATGAACAGCCACACACAGATTTACTCATGATAGAGATTTATTATTGAAGCTGGATTGATTATCATATGCAGTGGGTTTGGACAGACACCAGAGGGTCTAAATGTCGCAGAGAAGCACAAGATTAAAGGCACTGATCTCTGGGAGATCGTAGCACTCGTAGCAAAGCTGTAGGAAGGCACCAGGAAGCAGAAGCAGAGCAGCCAATCAGGAGCCAGAAAGGGTATATCTAGCACCTCCTGGTGGGTCTTTACTTGAGATATATGCTATGATGTCTGCTGTAAACCAGGTTTTTCTGTACTGGGGCTGTTTCAGGCGGTTGGGGAACTCCAGCATGTGGCCGTCGTGCAGGCTAATGTAAAACTGCTCATTGGCAAAGGTGATGCACACCTGGAAGAGGGAAGGAGAGAAGGTCAGGAGCGCAGAGTTATCTTACAAAAGAAGAAGGTCAACACCGTCAGGTTCACGTTTAACACCCTACGACTGCAGTGAAAAACAATGAAATAACAAGCCAAATGATATAATGATGAAATGTACTTTACACTGAATGAATTGGCAGGAATATTTCCCATGAAGCTTTCCTGGGAGGGTACAGCATCTCAGCCCCTCCCCTCAGCATTTCTGATCCCCCCCCCCCCCCAAAAGGGTCAATTTCTCTTACATACAGGACTATGAAGGAATGGTGGCTAAAGATTCCTAGGTGAACTGTCTCACAAGTGGTGCCAAGTTACAGGCTGATCCATGGAACACAAGTACAGAGGACTGGAAGTCTCCCTGTCTGAGGCCTCACCTCAAACCCCTCGCCCTGCCGGAAAGGAAAGTTTCTTTCATCTGTCACTTGAGCACCTCAGAACCCATCCTTCATGGCGTTCAGGACGATGACACCTGGGCCAGAGCCTTGAACCAAAAACCAAAAGGTGGGGCCAGTTATGGCTCGCCTGTTTGGGGATTTCATAACTTCTCAACTGTTATTTCTTCACTTCACAAGAACTCTGACTGGAAATGTAAATATTTGTAATATTATTGCTTCATATTCTGAATGCATGCCATGCACCCATGAGGCATTGAGGCTGCATTATATATGCAAATGTGGCTTGCTTGGTAAAAATAATGCAACATTAATTTTTAACATATGTTTTTAAACATATTGTAAACTATCACATGGTCAGTACTGGTCAGTACGTACTGTCCGAGGATGAGGTTGAAGAATTAATTAACAATTTGGCCCTTTAAAACTTCTTTTGAAGTGAATGAGATTCACAATATCTAACTTGTCTGACAGTAAATACTACAGTTCATGATGAATGGTGACAGTTGGCTGTGTCACTTATAAAGTGCATCGTAAGTCATTCTGCTTTCTAGCGCAGGAAAAGCACCCAAAAAAGACAAGAACCAGGAATTATTTCGTTCAGTGATCAAAGCAAAATTAAATGTTAATGCAATTGAAAAAAAACGCATAATAAAAACACATATTCATGATGTGGGAGAAAAATATTATGTAACCTAGGATATATGTATCCAGATATGTACAATGCATATACAGTTAGAAAACTGCTTAAAAGAATAAAATGTGCTTGTGACAGATAACCAGCAAAAATGTAAGGGAGGGGTGAGTGCTCTGCCACAGCTTACATCATATAGGCATACGTGCGGAGATAGAGCAGAACACTCTCCCATTGTTGGGTGCGCTCATGTGCTTGTTATGATGAAAAATAATGAGGAGGAATCGCACCCAAGGTCGGCAGAATGCCACAAGGGCATGGGCTCGGGTATAAGGGGGCAAGAACAGGGGGAAGGGAGCAAAAGGGCTGGAAAAAGCAGGACCCGCACAACGCAGCCACGCAAACGTCATGCATTGGGAATGGTATGCGAAGGGGTGTATCTTCCTAGAGAGGTGATGGGGAGATCAGCACCCTGGAGAGAGATTCCTCTACCTGCAGTCCAGGACCCCGGACAGCGCACGTGAGTGAGCACTGTGGAAAACTACTGACTCAGCTGCAGCCTGTTTCCCTAATGAGCAGGGAAGGTATTTAAGGCGCGGTCGAGGCTGCAAACGGTGTCAGTCGGCGCCTATTCTGAGGAAGGAAGAGGCAGAGAGAGGAAGGACTGTCTGCCATACTGACCTGGAGGAGTGATCCTAAGGGAGACCCCACCTTTACCAATGGACACGTGAGGATAATAAAGCGCCTTCAAATCACCCTATCCCTTTGTGCTTCCCCCAGCCCTGACGCGGTCCAGGAGGGAAGGAGGAAGGAGGCCCTGAAGAATACCCCGGACTGGGAAAAACCCAAGTTATTTTTGCCTGAACGGCCCTTTTATTTTCTCCCGTTTTTCCCTACCCTTGCCCTGAGGGGGGGCGCTATCAGCAATACCCTGACGAAAGAAAAAAAAAAAAAGATAGATTTTTTCTGAATATTGCTGATTCCTGTGTCTGGTTTCCAGCTGGGCCCACCCACTGCCTTCAGGATCCACCCCGAGGCACCATAACATATACGCACACATCTACATATGCACACACGCACACATGCACACACACATATACACACACACACACGCACATGCGCGCACACACACATATACACACATGCACATATGCGTGTCATGCGTAACAATGTGATCAATATGGGAGGACAGCCCCTGCGAGCCTATTACAGCCAGACCTCCATCGAAGGCAAAGACTTCACTCACAAAAGCTCCTCTGGAGCCGCGGTGGCGCAACAGGCTAAGACGCAGCAGACTTGTGGTTGCAGTTTGCTGCAGTTGCACACCGGGGACTGGGGTTCGATTCTCGGTCCTGCCAAAAGCCAAGTTTGGCCGGCTCACGTGGGGCAGCAATAATTGGCTCGCTGCTCCAGAGGGAGGGACTTGGCAGGGTTATTAGATCGCCGCACAATAAGCACCTCGGAATCACGGCAACAGGCACAAGACAAGACGACTTGAAGAAGGCGTGTCGCTCTCATTCGGGCCGCCGAGGGTACGGGCGGTACATCCAATACGACTACCTCCAATTGAATCAGAGGAGGTACAATTGGCTACCAAATCGGGAGATTTGGAGGTCGGGAGATTTGGAGGTCGAAGCAAATGAAGCAAATGATGGTGTCGAACATGTGCTGATCCCACCCCAAAGCCACAAGTTACTTTGGTGAGTGGGACACAGGCTACATCGTTTGCAAAACTTTAGAACATTTGTATTAATCAAGTCAGAACCATGGACCAACATGGATGGTCATAGAATCAAATCAACAAGTCAACAAATTTACATTTACATTTACATTTTTGTCATTTGGCAGACGCTTTTAATCCAAAGCGACTTACAAGTGCATAGGTTCTTCCACAAGTCAAAGCATCACATCCATAACTCGGAAAATACACATGGAATGTTGTTCTAAACAAATAGTCGTCATCATAAGTGCAATTAAATATTTTTTTTTTGGGTTAGACAAGGAGGGATATCAGAAAGGGGGGAAATCAGGAGGGAGGACTAAGATAGAGTTTGAAAAGGTATGTTTTGAGTCTGCGTCGAAATAGGGGAGGGATTCTGCTGCCACTGACTGAATGCATAATATATCTATCTCTTCATGTTTTGACCATATATTTACCTCTGTTTTAAACAGGATGCTGAGGTGATTAACATACCCTTTTATTCAACAATGAAACTGGTTATCAAGGGTGTCCCCGAAGATAGGTGAGTCACAGCTGCCTCTGACTCTACGAGACCTCTTTATGCTGCTGCTAAATCTCTTGATGTCTTCATCCATGGTAATCCATCATCCATCCCTTGTGTGTCTCTCTTTCTCTCCCAGTTTCACCATCAATGTGGGCAAATCCAAAGACATCATTGCACTTCAATATAACGTGCACTTCAGCCAGGGCGTTGACACTGAGTTGGAGGTGAGTCCTAGGACAGGGAGACACTGAGTTGGAGGTGAGTCCTAGGACAGGGAGACACTGAGTTGGAGGTGAGTCCTAGGACAGGGAGACACTGAGTTGGAGGTGCTGAAAGGACACTTGGTCCAGTCCTCTGTACCTGTGCTCCATGTGTCAGCCTGCAACTTGGTATCTGTGTCATGAGGGGGCATGGGGGGGTAATGCCTCCACAAGCATAGATTGCAATCATAATTTATCCCACCCAAGGCTGGCGATCTTGATTATTTTTAATTAATTGAATTGTTCTGATTCATGTGATGTCAATAACATTTGTGAAGTCAAGTGATATATTATGCTCTTTATTGTTTGATAACTTATCTCTCCTGCCTTCTCACCCCAGCTCCCTTCAATGAGGCCTTTTTCCAAATTCAGGAATCCTTTTGTGAGTTCGTGCAATTCAAGAATAGCCTGGATTACCCATATTATGACTACATATGGGTTGATGGAAATGTGTCAATCAAAGGCATAAGTATTAACTAAAGACCCACCAGGAGGTGCTAGACGTCCCCCTTCTTGCTCCTGATTGGCTGCTCTGCTTCTGCTTCCTGGTGCCTTCCTACAGCTGTGCTATGAGTGCACTTTGTCCCTCCCAGAGATCAGTGCCTTTAATCTTGTGCTTCTCTGCGGCATTTAGACCCTCAGGTGTCTGTCCAAACCCACTGGGTATGATAATCAATCCAGCTTCAATAATAAATCTCTATCATGAGTAAATCGGTGTGTGGCTGTTCATTGGGGGAGAGGGGGCCAGTTCTTTCTCCAGATCTTATGACTATAAGGGTCACAAATTCACTTGATGAACATTTACATGATTTTCTAGGCTAGTGAGTGGTGTTTCTGAGATGGATGTGTGGGGGGGTTGGACCCAAAATGCACGACTCAGAAACAGTGGTGTAATAAAGTCCCGTCAGGGCTTTATTCGGGGAATATCCAGAGAGCGTAGTCAAAAAACAAGCAATGTTCATACACAAAAAAATCCAGCCAAAAAAAACAAAGCACAGTACCGCGGGAGAAGGCAGTCTCGTAATTGGTACACATGCAAAAAGTCCAGTAGCCAGGAAAGCTGTCAGCGGGGCAGAAGTACAGGCGGGCGGTAGGCAGGCTCAGGGTCGATGACGGCGCAAGAGTCAAGACCGAAGTCTGCTCCATGGGGCAAAAGCACAAAGACAGCAGGCAAAGACATGGTACATGCAGGCAATGGTCAACAAAACACAACTCAATAATCTTTGCTCAATAAACAGGCTTGGATCATAACCAGGAGACAATTGCTTCACAAACACACTCAAAAGTGCACTGACGAACAGAAGGCAACAATTTCGCAAGGACATGACATGAAACTGAGCTTTATATGCAGGTGTAGACAATTAGCTTGAGAGCAGCAAGAGAATGGAAATCAAATGTGGAGGATTGACAAGTTAACAAGGTAATTAGTAATCGTTAGTAGTAAACCTATCCTGCCCTAGCATTAGTAAATTAGTAAAGGACATTGAAAAGAAACGTAAGGTAACATGAGATTAGTAGATTAGTAAGAAGACAAGGGAAATTGAAACAATTAGGGTGTGAATGACATAAATGGAGAGAGAGAAAGCAGGAATGCAAGATTTGCAGAAAGACGTGAAAAAGGGTATGCTAATCAATGAACAGTACAACATAATGTAGCGCCCCTTTGCTGTCCAGGCAATTAATAGGGGTAGCTAACCTGAGTTCTTTAACTAGTGTTATCTCTAACAATAAGTGTGTGTATATTTTGTCTTTTCACTGTGTATTAATTACTGTATAGCAAGACTGTTATGACAAGGTATTTATTCACTTTTAAATTATTAGCTTTCAACTTCATTTGTATTTTAACTTATAGTGTAGGCTACTAAAAGGCTCACTCTAAAGAAACTATAGCTCTATGTTCCCAAGCTTAACTGCAAATAACCATCCACAGGCACTGATGTTTGTAAAGTAACTATTTACTTATGTACACAATATAATTACTTTAGTACAGTATTCATTCGATTCAGTTTTCAATTCACGCTTAACAAACAAGCTTGCAATGCACATTCAAGTATCAAAAACAAACCGATACCGGGCGCTAAGCCTCAATGAAATGAAATACCTCAATGACATGAAATACCCTATAGCCGGCAGTATAACTAAAATACCCCAATTCAAAGTGGTTGTTGCAGGCCTGGCGCGTAGCTTATTTGCGGTGTAGCACAGCAAATGGCGGCTCCTTCACACTAAATTAGCTAGCGGACAACGACAACTCACAGTTCCTGGAACAGGCAGCGCGCGAAGCTCCTCTCCGGAAAGTATGTTTATTTGGTTGGATTCACAGAAATCGCTTGTGTTACCATCTCCTCTGGTTTACGCAGACTTGTCGAGCTCTCCGGGTTGGCGAACACACAGTCCGTGAGCAATCCAGAACAGCTAGTTATCTCACTGTAGAGCTGAGCTAAGCTAGGCAAAATGGCGGACCGCCCGAACGTTGAACTCCTCTTCGGAATAAATTGTTCTAAACAGTTCGTCCATCGAATATAACAACTCGTAGAGTTCACGGGTTGTGTACTCACGTTATTACACTCAAACGCTTTGGAAATAGTTGGACTACGTTTTTCCACTGTCAACTTTTCAAAACAACAGCTTAGCAACACATTCCTCGTGATCTTTTTTTAATCTTCCCTCCTCTACTCTCCAACGTCTCTCTCTCGTTTTTTCCACTTCCCCCTCACCCCTGACCTTCAACTCACTTTTCATTGGCTAATGACAATAAACAAAAAGCAAAACTTTACAGTTGAATCTTTTCAAAATAAAACATATTTACAATATGTCCAGCATTGTGAACATAGTATTTTGGAAAACAAAATACATTTGTAATACATCATGTAATTAACACAATACATGAACTTAATCATGAAATCATATGACAATTGCACAATATGCAATATTAAACCTCTGCAAAGTTTTTAACCTTTTAAATCCTAATTATTCTACTTATTCTATTTATTAATTCCTATTCATGAATCAATGAACTTGTAATATCTAGGCCTAATTTTCCATAGGGCTACAATAACATGAAACATAAATTGTGACATAACAAGTTTGCAAAACTATGACAATAAACTATATTACGTGACCTGACCAGACGAACATAATACGTTACATGACAATAACATAAGCAAGACAAAAACTAAACATAAAACATGACATGACAAGCATGAAACGTGACAGTTTCTCGCAAATGCTTAATACCAATTACATTTCAGACATTATGCATTACATCACACATTAATTTAAACGGACATTTTAAATATTTCAACCCTTCAATTAAACCACTTGTAAGGCACCAGAACAATGAACATAATAGTGAGACCACAGAAGTTAAAGGTAAAGTCTTTACTAACTTTGAGGAATGGTGTAGATTAGGCAGTTAGTAAACGGTATTCCGAGCAAAATCCGGTCAGCAAGCAAACAGAAACTGTGGTGGCCGGATCCGGGATCGTTTCCCCACTGGAGCGGAGAGGCCAGTGCGCCAGCGTCAGGAGCTGGGAAAGGTGATTGAAGGCGAGTATTTTCCAGTCTCTGTGATAAAAGGTACAGCGCCCTGGAGAGAGGATTCAGCACCACAGACAGTGCCGCCCAGGTGAGCCTTGTGAGGAATGTGAACACGCCCACAGCTAACGGTTTAATTCACTCCCCCAGCTGAGCTGCATCAGAGGGGGCTGGTCCCACTGCTAACAGTTTAATTCACTCCCCCAGCTGAGCTACATCAGAGGGGGCTGGTCCCACTGCTAAGGGTTTAATTCACTCCCCCAGCTGAGCTGCATCAGAGGGGGCTGGTCCCACAGCTAAGGGTTTAATTCACTCCCCCAGCTGAGCTGCATCAAAGGGGGCTGGTCCCACTGCTAAGGGTTTAATTCACTCCCCCAGCTGAGCTGCATCAGAGGGGGCTGGTCCCACTGCTAAGGGTTTAATTCACTCCCCCAGCTGAGCTGCATCAGAGGGGGCTGGTCCCACTGCTAAGGGTTTAATTCACTCCCCCAGCTGAGCTGCATCAGAGGGGGCTGGTCCCACTGCTAACGGTTTAATTCACTCTCCCAGCTGAGCTGCATCAGAGGGAGCTGGGCTCTTGCTGCCACACCACAGAACAAGAGCAGAAATTCATTCAGCACAGATGCAACTTTTGTGCCACAGCTGCACAGTGATACAGGGAGGTAGAGTGGATGTCCGGCTGGATTGCATTTCCGGTATACTAAATGCTATGCTTGCGCATTTCATCATAGATGGCAGCAACAACAACTTCATATTAGCAAATGAAGCATTAAACCATTGTGCAACCACAAAATGACAAGGCTCTGTAAATGATCAACATATGAAAACACATGAAATGTAAAGTGCCCTATTTCCAACATCATTTGAAAACAAATAAAAGGTTTTACAAATATACATGCTTTTTACATTACATTACATTTGCTTTCACATTACATGCTTTCTAGTCTTTAGAGTTTTTGATGATTGCTTACACACTTGTTGCAGAATTCACTGTGTCTAAACTCTACACACAAGCCAGATAAGACACAACACTTGGAGATAAACAACTCACTTCTATTGCAAAATGGTACAAGAAACAGTGCCATATTTGGTGTTTCTAATATAGGAGCACCAAAGATCTAAAAATGCGGCTTCTGCCGCCTCAGTCCATTCTAAGGGGTCATGTGACCCTAACTCTTTACCATGTATTATATCCTGCAAAGGTTGCGTTCTTTGCATATAATCCATGACGCAGGATCTGCAGTATCCTGTCATGCCTAGAAAAGACATCATCTAAGTTTTAGTCTGGGGTTTGGGTATTTTGAGAATAAGCCCAACGAACGGCCGTCTTTGGAAATGTCATGACCTAGATATGGCACTGTTTCTTGTACCAATTGTAATTTTGCCTTTTTCACTTTATTCCCACTTTCTGCCAGGAATGTGAGAAGCGCCACAGTGTCTGCAGTGCAATCTTGTTCTGTTTCTGAACAGACCAATAAATCATCAACATATTGCACCAATGTGCTTCCTTGGGGAAAAGTGAATCCTTCCAAACATTCACCTAGTGCGGCAGAGTAAACAGCAGGGCTTTCAACATAGCCCTGTGGCATTCGAGTCCACGTATATTGTTTCCCTTGAAACGTAAATGCAAACCACGGTTGCGATTCCTGAGCTACAGGAATACTGAAAAATGCATTTGCTAGATTGATCACAGTAAACCAGGGATTTCGGACAGAATAGTAGCGGGGTTAGGCACCACAGGGGCTCTAGGAATGATTTACTGCCCTCAAATCTTGTACGAATCGCCAAGTTCCATCGGGCTTTCGTACTGGCAGTATAGGCGTGTTACATGGGGAACCTGTACACGGCACAATAATTCATTCTTTTAATAGTTCTTCAAACACTGGCGTAATAAACCTCCTCAGCCTCTGGACGAAGAGGATATTGCCGTTTGCATGGCCTGTAAGATGATTTTGGGGAGACTTCCAGCGGTTTGGCACCTGCCAATAATCCCGCTGATGCTGTATTTGTGGTCCAGAGTTGTTCTGGGGCCTGTGCCAGGAGTGTTTCCTTTTCTGAGGCATTGAGAAACAGGGAGGTGCCCGTTGTAGGGCCTTTCCCTCTTTTAACAACTGCGGAAAAACAGGTATGTATTCTCTTACTGAGACTCGACGTACCTGAAGGGAGGGTGAATATTGGCCCTGCATTGACGGTATTTAGGCCTCTTCCAGACATTGCTGGCTGCTCCTCTTTCCATGCATTCTTACTTATTACCGACACTCCGGCCCCAGAATTGACCATAAAGGTCATGTCTTTCCCATTTACATTTAATTTCCAATTTGGTAAATCTCCTGGTTTGCATTTTATCGACATTAATGTGGACTCACCCGTCTGCTGCATGCTCCATCCTCCTTTCCGCCCCGCACCTTCAATCTTGTTCGTCGAACTGATCAGGATAATCCACTGTGCCGTGGAGCGTGTTGCCATTCTTGCTCGCCTCTTTCGCCCAGACTTTGGTCTCCTCCGCCCTGTCCTTTGTATTTCTTGGGACAGTCTCGTGCCCAATGTCCTTCTTCTCCGCAGACATAACAAGGGCCGTTTCTGTCGCCGCTTCTTCCAGCCCCTCTTCCTCTCCCCCTTCCACGTCCTCTGCCTCTTCCTCTCCCCCTTCCACGTCCTCTGCCTCTTCCTCTCCCCCTTCCACGTCCTCTGCCTCTTCCTCTCCCCCTTCCACGTCCTCTGCCTCTTGCTCTCCCCCTTCCACGTCCTCTGCTTCTTCCTCTCCCCCTTCCACGTCCTCTGCTTCTTCCTCTCCCCCTTCCACGTCCTCTGCCTTTTCCTCTAGCTGCAGCTGTTTGAGTCGGAGGTCAGTTTGCATTCTGATGTTTTTTGTTGTCTTTTTCTTTCTTTTCTCTTTCATTATTTTCCGCATGATGTGCATGATGCCTTCCAGATCGTTACTGCTTGGTTTAGCACACTGTATTATTTCCATCAGTTTGTCATAGAAAGTTTCTCCCCCGGTTTGACTTTGGTTCGGTAGTTCCGAGCAGATTGCCCTCAGTTCGTCCCTAGTATAGGGTCGGTACACCAATTGTACCTGCCCTGGTTGATGGGGGTCCGGACATTCTACCATCGGAAACTGTCCCATTGTCAGCTGGGGGTGGGGAGGACCATCAGGTTTAGGTCCGTACCACCCTTCGGGATCACCCTGATATAGTTCTTTATTCCATTCCCCTTCTGAAATGTCTTTTAATCCATACTGGCGTTCCCATGCCTCTGCGGTGTGTGAGGCACAGACAGGGGCTCCGTCTTTGACCGTGGGTGCGATTGGGTGCGATTCCTCCTCATTATTTTTTATCATAACAAGCACATGAGCGCCCCCAACAATGGAAGCGTGTTCTGGTTTATCTCCTGCACGTATGCCTATATGACGTAAGCTGTGGCAGAGCACTCACCCCTCCCTTACATTTTTGCTGGTTATCTGTCACAAGCACATTTCATTAAACTTTTAAGAAGTTTTCTAACTCTATGCATTGTACATATCTGGATACATATATCGTAGGTTACATTATATTTTTCTCCCACATCATGAATATGTGTTTTTATTATGCGTTTTTTTTTCAATTGCATTAACATTTAATTTTTCTTGTTAATGAATTCTTTAACAGTACGTACTGACCAGTACTGACCATGTAATAGTTTACAATATGTTTAAAAACGTATGTTAAAAATTAATGTTGCATTATTTTTATCAAGCAAGCCACATTTGCATATATTATGCAGCTCCAATGCCTAATGGGTGCATGGCAAGCATTCAAAATATGAAGCAATAATATTACAAATATTTACATTTCCAGTGAGAGTTCTTGTGAAATGAAGGAACAATAGTTGAGAAGTTATGAAATCCCCAAACAGGCGAGTTATAACTGACCCCACCTTTACCTCCAGAGCGAATATAAGGCCAGGAACCCAGAGAGAGGCACTGAGAACACCTCTGATCTTCAGCTCTCCAGCAACCTGTGACCTTCACCTGTGACCACACCCAGCCGCCTACCTGAACAGGTGAGATCCAGGACAGAGGAGCCTGCCTTACGATACAACGTCTTGATAAAAAGTATTCATCAACTGGTAGACAAATATTGCTTTTTTATGATATTCCTTTTTTGTAATGAGTTATACACGGTTGATATTTCACAAAAATTGTATTTACAAAATATATAGGGTTTCCATAACTGCCACAGTTAAAAGGAAGGAAATGCCTGGCTTGTTTGTGTTGCTAGTTTACATCAGCTAAAATGTGCCCTGGTTAGTTTAGCAAAGCGCATGTGATGTCTTCTTTTAGCTGCAGTTTCTGCACAAAAAGAGAGTGAATTTAAAAAATAAAAAATCCATCTCACCAAGAACCTTGATGAAGTTTGCTGAGCAGACTTTTGCTCCCTGAGGTGATTTTGGCTCTTCTGACCTTCCTCGCTTTCTTGGGAGTGGCAACAGCACCGCCATATCCTCCAAACTGCAAAACAGTTCATTATTTGTTAGATCGCTGTTTGTCTGAGCAGAGAAAACGCACACAAGCACATATGCACACACAAACATGCACACACACACACACACACACACACACACACACACACACATATGCACATGCACATACCCAGACATTCATTCCCTTTCTGTTTGGTTATGCTTTTACAATATGTCTTGCTTCGTCTCTCTCCCCTCGATTTCACTCTCTCCAACAGCAGCTGAGATGGGGGGAGGTAGCAGCACAGATAACATGAACAGCGGCAACACCAACAGCGGCAACACCATCGGTGGCAACGGCAACATTGGCAACACCGTAATTGGAGCACCGCCCCGGAAAGCCTTCCGCTCTGTGGCCCTGAAGACCCAAGGCAAAAACTGAAAGATTTCTCACTGTTTCTACACACACTTACACACACACACACACACACACACTCACACACACTCACACACACTCAGACACACACACACACACACACACACACACACACACACACTCACACACACACACACACACACACTCACACACACTCACACACACTCACACACACACACACACACACACACACACTCACACACACTTACACACACTCACACACACACACACACATTCACACACACACACACACACACTCACACACACTTACACACACACTCACACAGACACACACACACACACGCACACATACACACGCACTCACTCTGACACTCACACTCACACACACACACATGCACACAAACACACACACACACTCACACACACACATACACACATACACATATGCACACAAACAAGCACATATGCACATATACACACATGCAAACACACACACATATGCACACACATCTACATATGCACACACACGCACACACATGCACATACACATACACACACATGCACATACACATACACACACATACACATATGCACACACACATGCAAATATGCACATATACACACATGCAAACACACACATGCGCACACACGCACATATACATACATCTATATATGCACACACACACGCACACATGCATATACACACACGCAAACACACACTCACACACATGCACATATGCACACACACACACACACACACACACACGTACATATGCACATACAAGCATCACATGCACACACCCAGACATTCATGTGTTTGGTTGTGTTTTTCTCTCTCTCCAACTGCAGCTGAGATGGGGGGAGTTCCCAGCAGCAATGAGGCGACCAAGTATGTGATCAATATGGGAGGACAGCCCCTGCGAGCCTATTACAGCCAGACCTCCATCGAAGGCAAAGACTTCACTCACAAAAGCTCCTGTGGAGCTTTGGAGTTCGACGCAAATGATGGTGTCGAACATGTGCTGATCCCACCCAAAAGCCACGTCAACTACCGCACAGATCAGCAAACGCATGTCAAAGTGTATAACGAGCACACTAAAGAGTTTGTGCACAGTGGCTGGTTTGACGGTGATGACTGTGTGGTCTTCAATGATGACGGGGTGCACAGGCTTACAAACACCACTCTGAACTAGCCAGAAAGACACATCCAGTGTCACTATGCTGTACCCCAGTGCACAAAAGCTGAAGATCTTTCAGTGATTGAGAGACGTCGGCATATATGAAAGCAGAATTGATTGGTATTTGGTGAATGGTGTTCAAATATCTGTAAGCGTTTCATCTTTTTCTGTTCTTCTGCTTAATAAACTGAAGAAATCACAAATCACATCTTGTCCATCCTGTTTTCATTGCAGTAAATGTCACATTTTGTATCTTTAATTGTTTCTTAACCTAGCATGATGTTAATTAATTTGAGTGAACAATTTCTTCCTCCAAT
Source organism: Conger conger (assembly GCF_963514075.1). Classification (NCBI taxonomy): domain Eukaryota; kingdom Metazoa; phylum Chordata; class Actinopteri; order Anguilliformes; family Congridae; genus Conger; species Conger conger. The sequence goes on along the minus strand of NC_083768.1, from coordinate 2,757,225 downwards.
CTCTTATTCTTCCCGTGACCGGAGGATTTGAGATTGGTTGGGATATCTCTCTGCCAGAATGCCAGTGACATGGAAATTTTACATGTGACCCAATCAGAAGTGTGTCCTTTTACAGTACTCACAAGTGAGTACCAGTCAAATGCATATGCATCAGCTGTGTTATAGTCATAATAATTATTTGACGTGATGTTTAATACTGCATCAAAAAGCATTGTACACATTGCTGATTATCCTAATGCCCTTGTCCTCTTGTAGAGATATGGCGCCCCCTACTGAGACAGGAGTGGAATGCCTGTGTTTGAGAGCAGAAAATATGAAAGAATACACTTGAATCTTCCATTCAAGTGTATCAAATAGGAAGTTCTATTCTATCAGCAATGCAACTGATAGAATTGACCAAACTTTTATGAGTTGGTTTGAATAGGTCTATCCACTCTCAATCAGACCCCCAACTACAGAATATAATTATTCATCAGCTGGAATAAAAGACCATTGTTTTTTTAGTAAAGCACATCCTTGTCATTTGGACAGATTTAAAACCTCAACCTGGTCAGGCTCATTGTGTAGTAGGCTATGAGATTATACTAACTGTTTTGACACTGTGGAATTCAAAAGTATTTGCCCCCTTCCTATGATTGTATATTTGTCACACTGGGTTCAGATCTTTAGACACACACTTATATCACATTTATGCATTCATCCATACATGCAGTGAGCCAGTGGCAGCATGCATTCATCCATACATGCAGTGAGCCAGTGGCAGCATGCATTCATCCATACATGCAGTGAGCCAGTGGCAGCATGCATTCATCCATACATGCAGTGAGCCAGTGGCAGCATGCATTCATCCATACATGCAGTGAGCCAGTGGCAGCATGCATTCATCCATACATGCAGTGAGCCAGTGGCAGCAGCTAGTTAGGATGGGCCCCGGTGCAAGACTTTTTCATGGGCCCTTCCTCGGACAAAAAATACTATGGCTTTTATTTGTCTCATGAGTTACTTTGGTTAGTGGGACACAGGCTACATCGTTTGTGATATTTTAGAACATTTATATTAATCAAGTCAGAACCATGGACCAACATGGACGGTCATAGAATCAACAAGTCAACAAATCAACTAATGATAGTTGGGATGTTTACATAACTAGAGCTTAGGCCTATGCTACTCGTGTCAGTATCAGAGGAAAAGCACAACACAATAAATTCACTGTATGTATTGTTCACTGTGTTCTTATGCCTAATTCACCGGATGCATTTTTTACAATAAAATATGAATTAATGTATGAAAATCAGTTACTTTCTTAGCTTTTGTTTTAGCCTTCAACTTGTCGTCATTATTATTGTAGAAAAATAACAGGATATTTGTATTTATTGCAGGTACTTATTGTTATTATGGACGTAACTCCTCCTCAAGTTGATAAAACTAAACGGACCAATTTGGTCGCTTCCTCTTTGTTAAGGGATACAATTTATACTTTCTCTATCATAAGGTTTTTAAAAACAGCCCCCTGACTTCACATTGGTGTAATGTCGGGGCAGGGCAGAGAGCCAGAAGCGACCAAGGGTAAAACCCTTCGAACGTGTTCGCCACTAAATTCTGGGAGGAAGGGGAATAGGGATACACAGCCACGAAAGGAACTTCTCCCGGAACAGGGGGAGGAAAAGAAAATAACTTTTGAATAGAAACAGAAATGAAGCCCAAAAACGGCTATTAGAAATTAAATCAAACTGAGCGAAATTGACCCCAAATCCTTCAGAAATGCATTTACACAAATCGTACACAAATAATGTGGGATTCATCAAAGTTTTCGGATGTCAGTTTTTTACTAGGCATGGTCTCAGCTGTTCACATTGTGCAGAAATGCAAGTGGAACCGTGAAGCTTGTTTTATTGTTACATGTATTCATATTTCATTTTGACTATAATCATTCATATAACATTAAATGAATGGATGCTCTGGATAAGAGTGTCAAATGCCATTAATGTAAAAAAAATGCAATGGGACAAAGTGCACTCGTTGCACAGCTGTAGGAAGGCACCAGGAAGCAGAAGCAGAGCAGCCAATCAGGAGCCAGAAGGGGGATGTCTAGCACCTCCTGGTGGGTCTTTAGCTGATACTTATGCCTTTGATTTCCATCAACCCATATGGAGTCATAATATGGGTAATCCAGGCTATTCTGGAATTGCACAAACTCACAACAAGATTCCTGAATTGTGAAATTGTCCTTGTTGAAGGAAATGGCCACCGAGGAGAGAAGCAGAGATCATGGGTATTACTGCAGGTGACATTGATAAGGTAGGGAGCTGGGGTGAGAAGGCAGGACAGATAAGTTATCAAAGAATAAAGAGAATAATATTCTGTTCAAACATTCTGTTAAAATTTAAAATAATCAAGACTCAAACTAATTATATCTGATGGAATATGGGGTGCCAAGTGTCAAATATAGCCCACATCTGGCATTTCCCTGATGGTTTAGGCTACCTACGAGTCTTTTTTCCTAAGAGTTAACAAACATACTGAATAAACATTTTAGTTCATATTTTCTCATTTAACTGACACAAATATGTAGGTTAAATTATATAACACGTTACTATCATATGTTTATCACAAATTTTGGTTAAAATGAACATTCCAAAATTTCCATGTCTGTTGCTCAGTATACCAGTGGTTTCTAACTTTTTCAGTTGTTGAACAAGCTATCCCCAATTAATTCCCCTCTTTTTTAAGCTTCAATATGGCTTACTTTTCTCCCAAAGACAGTGCTTGGCTTCATGTCGGTTTATTTTTTGTAACACAAATGCAGTCTTCACAGACAAAACCCAAGGCTAAAACCAAGGGTAGACATTCAGAACTATTTATTGTTTAACCAAACAAACTAACACGACACATCTGGACAACAAGAGACACCAGTCAGTCATAGGTTCCAATACTTTTGCTCACCGAAAAATTTGGTCTGAAAAAAAGGTGAGCTCATGGAGGGGTGGGGGGTTGCATTGTTTTGTTATTTAAATATCTTGGTACGTTCTGGTGTTCATGATGACATCGAATTTCATAGATGCTACAGGACCTGCAGAATATTAAAAAATAAAAATAAAAAAAAGACCTAATGCCAATTTAAAAAATGCTGAGGTGGTCGGGTGGTTGGTAGACATAAACTATTTCTTGTTTAACTTGTTTATCAATCTAACAGGGCACATCTGGGCAACAGGAAACACCTGTCAGTCACATGTTCCAATACTTTTGCTCACCTAGAAATGAATTGTTTAACAAATCTAGATAAAAATACCAGGAAACAAAAGCTGAAATTCGGATCTGTCATCTCAGGTACATGTTTTGACCTCAAACTCGATTGTCTTCATTGTAAAGCAAAAATAAAGGAATTGACCCTGCTATGCCAATACTTTTGGAGGGGACATCATTGTGCATACCACTGAAATCAAAGTAGTTACCTAATAGTTCCACACGTAGCAGTGTACTCACCCGGTAAATACTAGGTAATTAACAGGCTGTAATACAAAGCAACCCTCCTAATCATGTATTTGTGATCTTACTAAGGGCTGAATACCCTCATGCCCATTGACTGGCACATTGACTCACTACATGCAGACTATGGACGCCGTGAATACATACAGCGGTTTCGTGTTTCATTTGACGTTTTGCCTCTCGGCAAGAACGCCGCCGGCCGGGAAATAACGCTTGCGAGGCTCCGCCAGTAGGGGGCGGCCGCGGTACATCTCGGCCTGTAACAGGCAGCGACGTCATTTGTAGCAAGAATGCCCGGTGGTTCACGTTTTTGTTTTTCGCGCAACAACTACCCGTGGTGAATGGGCGCACTCCGCTCCACAGCGGTGAGGGGCGATGGACTTCACTTTCCAGGTGCAAGACAGAAAGCAAACGTGGTGGCGAGCACAGAACCTCTTGGACTGTCCGCATTTCTGCACTGACGCAACGACGGAAATTACACCGATGGTTTGTTTAAGCCATGTACCTTAATTACACCGGCAACATTACTTGTTGACTGTGTCACCATCTAGATGGTGTGTGTGTGTGTGTGTGTGTGTCTGTGTGAGGGTGTGTGTGAGAGTGTGTGTGTGTGTGTGTGTGTGTGTGTGTGTGTGTGTGTGTGTGTGTGTGTGTGTGTGTGTGTGTGAGTGTGTGTGTGTGTGTGTGAGTGTGTGTGTGTGTCTGTGTGAGGGTGTGTGTGTGTTGCGATCATGACGTACACACAGTATTCGACCCCAGGCCAGTCTTTTACATGCTCGCGGTGCGAGGCGTCGAGTTCTTTTGAAGCCATCGCGGTGTTTCTCTCGTCTCTGTTATCAGGGGAAGCGAGCTAATTCCTGTCGCACTGGCATTCCGGCAGTAGAACCGACGGCTCCAATGCTCATATACAAATCATATCACAGTGTGTGTGTGTGTGTGTGTGAGAGAGAGAGAGAGTGGCGATGCCAATGCACATCACAGAAAGAAAGAAAAAATCCCAGAGGCGCCACAGATAATAAAGTTAGTGCGCGTGATGCGCTGGCGCTCGAGTGACTGAAGAGCAGGCTCTTTAACGCTCTCACCGCGCTTCAGCGGGCGTGTTGGTTGATCTATATTTTCCCGTACGAAAAACTTATTTTTAAACCACCCTTTGCTCCCTAACTAGGATGCAAAGCGTGACAACTGTGACCGACATATCACTCAGAAAATTTGCTCTGTCCCTTCCAAAGTCTTGGGATTCTGATATATAGCCTATATACATTCAAACTTGTACATGTACACACTCACACGCACACTCACACTCACACACACACACACACACACATTACATTACATTACATTATTGGCATTTGGCAGACGCTCTTATCCAGAGCGACGTACAACAAAGTGCATACCCATAACCAGGGATAAGTTCGCTGAAAGACCCTAGAGGTAAGTACAATTTCAACTGCTACCTGTACAACAAGGATAAGGACAAGGGCCATTTTTTTTTTTTTTTTTTTTTTTTTTTTTTGAACAAACAAACAAGAGCAAAAGTCACCAAAGTTAACTATCCAAACACTGCTTACCTAGCCAACTAAAATACTGATACACAAGTCACAGAGACAACAATTAAGGTTCACAGGGAGGTAGGGAGGGATGGGGAGAGGTGCTGCTTGAAGAGGTGTGTCTTCAGCTTGCGCTTGAAGGTGGGGAGGGATTCTATAGTTCTGACCTCAACGGGGAGTTCGTTCCACCACCGTGGAGCCAGAACAGACAGTAGTCGTGAGCGTGAGGTGGAGGTTCTGAGAGGGGGAGGTGCCAAGCGGCCTGTGGAGGCTGAACGAAGAGGTCTGGCAGGGGTGTAGGGTCTGATGATTTTTTGCAGATAAGCTGGGGAAGACCCTTTAACTGCTTGGAAGGCTAGCACCAATGTTTTGAATTTGATGCGAGCCATGACAGGCAGCCAGTGGAGGGAAGTAAGCAGGGGGGTGACGTGTGAGTATTTGGGAAGGTTGAAGACCAGACGAGCTGCTGCATTCTGGATGAGTTGGAGGGGTCTGATGGCAGACGCTGGGAGGCCAGCCAAGAGGGAATTGCAGTAGTCCAGGCGGGACAGAACCATCGCTTGGACCAGGAGCTGGGTCGAGTAGGGGGTGAGAAAGGGGCGGATTCTCCGTATGTTGTATAGGAAGAACCTGCAAGACCGGGTCACCGCCGCAATGTTCTCGGAAAGGGACAGTCTGCTGTCCATCACCACGCCGAGGTTCCTTGCACTGGGTGATGGCGTGAGTGTGGTATCCCCGAGGGAAATGGAGAGATCCAGATGGGGAGAGGTATTAGCAGGGATGAATATCATTTCAGTTTTACCTGGGTTGAGCTTTAGATGGTGGTTGTCCATCCAGCTCTGGATGTCCCTCAGGCAAGCAGAGATACGGGCTGAAACCTGCGTATCAGACGGCGGGAACGAGACGAAGAGTTGGGTATCGTCCGCATAGCAGTGGTAGGATAGCCCATGTGCAGTGATCACAGGGCCAAGGGAGCGAGTGTAGAGAGAAAAAAGAAGCGGGCCAAGGACTGAGCCCTGGGGAACTCCTGTGGCGAGGGGCCGAGGTGTCGATACCGAACCAGCCCAGGCAACCTGGAAGGAGCGACCAGAGAGGTAGGACTCAATCCAGTCCAGGGCTGTGCCACAGATGCCCGTTGCTGACAGGGCAGACAGGAGGATGGAGTGATCCACAGTGTCGAAGGCAGCAGAGAGATCTAGAAGAATGAGGACAGAGGAGAGGGAGGCTGCTCGTGCGGCATGAAGTGACTCACTGACGGAGAGGAGCGCAGTCTCTGTCGAGTGGCCCGATCTGAAGCCAGACTGATGGGGGTCTAGCAGGTTGTTGTTAGAAAAGAAGGAAGAAAGTTGAGTAGAAGCGGCTCGTTCTATAGTTTTAGAAAGGAAAGGAAGAAGGGATACCGGGCGGTAGTTCTGGATGATGGAGGGATCCAGGGTAGGCTTTTTTAGCAGCGGAGTGATGTGGGCCCTCTTGGAGGATGCCGGAAAACAGCCGGAAGACAGGGAGGAGTTGACAAGGGAGGTGACAAATGGGAGAATGTCAGGTGTGATAGTTTGGAGAAGAGAAGAGGGGATAGGGTCAAGGGCACAGGTTGTAGGGCGGTGGCAGAGCAGGAGTTGAGAAACATCAGAGTCTGTAAGGGGGGAGAAAGTGGAAAAGGAAGGGATGGGCCTAGAGGGGGGGAAGGGCACAGTGAGGGGGGCGGTGGTTGTAAAGGATCTGCGGATGACTGCGACCTTCTCATCGAAGAAATCAGCAAAGTCATCAGCAGCGAAGGAGGACTGAGGAGGAGGAGGCGGTGCGTTGAGGAGAGAGGAGAAAATGGAGAAAAGTTTCCGGGGGTTAGAAGCAGAGTTCTGAATTTGCGTTTGATAGTATTTTGCTTTGGCGGCAGTGACATCGGAAGAGAATGCCGCCAGGAGAGACTGGTAAGTCATGAGGTCGGAAGCGTCTCTGGATTTCCCCCACTTCCTCTCGGCTGCGCGGAGGCTGGCCCTGGAGGTACGGAGGGTGTCAGATATCCAAGGACTGGGAGGGGATGTGCGAGGTGGCTTTGAGACAGGGGGACAGAGAGAGTCAAAGGCGGAGGAGAGAGATGAAAGGAGGGTGGCAGATGCAGAGTCAGCGGGGAGTTTGGAGAAGGATTCGAGAGGGGGGAGTGAGGCGGTGACGGTGCTGGCAAAGGAAGAGGGTGAGAGGGAGCGGAGGTTACGGCGGGCTGAGGAAGTGTGGGAGGGAGGAGGGAGAGGAGGATGGGGAGGAAGAGGGAGGGAGAATGAGATGAAGTGGTGATCAGATGTATGCAGAGGGGTAACCGTGAAATTGGAGCATGAGCAGTTCCTTACAAAGACAAGGTCTAGGACATTGCCCGCCTTGTGGGTTGGAGGAGAGTGTTGCAGGGAGAGGCCAAAGGAGTGGATTAGCGGTAGGAAGGCAGCAGACTGGGAGGCTTCTAGGTGGATGTTGAAGTCTCCAAGGAGAATCAGTGGGGTGCCATCCTCAGGGAAGGAGCTGAGAAGGGTGTCTAGCTCATCAAGGAAGTTTCCCAGGGGCCCTGGAGGACGGTAGATAACTGCAATGAAAAGGTTAGTAGGGTAGGATACTGCAACAGAATGGAATTCAAAAGTGGATATGGACAGGTCAGAGAGGGGGAGAACAGAGAATTTCCACGAGGGGGAAATTAAAAGACCAGTACCACCGCCACGGCCGGAAGGCCGGGGAGTGTGCGAGAAGGAGAAGGAGGATGAGAGGGCAGCGGGAGTGGCGGTGTTGTCAGGTGTGATCCAGGTCTCAGTTAGGGCAAGGAATTGTAGGGACTGGAGGGAGGCATACGCAGGGATGAAGTCAGCCTTCCGAGTGGCAGACTGGCAGTTCCATAGTCCCCCTGTGACAGCAAAGTCCTCACAGGGGGTCAGCGGGGGATAGCTGAGGTTTGAGGGGTTCCGACGCCGTGGAGGCCCACGTCGCAGGGGGGGTCTTCGAGGGAGAGAGCAGACTGGGATGGGGAGAAACATAACATCACAAACTGGGACGCTAGCGTCGCTCTGACACGCCTATTTAAATGGCCTACAATTGCTCACAAGCAATACCAAATCAAAGCTAATCTACTGATAAATTCCACAGCTATTTAAGTTACTTAAGACAAATGTTCAATCACTCTACAGGTATGCAACCAGTAGAAGTGATTAACAGGTAATAGACAAACAACCTGGCTCAAGCCCTAACCCTTGCTGTTCAAATGAGCAATTTAAAAAAATCTACGTTACCGCGTCAAGAGGAAAACCCGCAGCGATATTAAACACCTGGTCAGAATGATGCACTTACTGACTAAGGACAACTTTCGCCAGTCTAATATACGCTAGCGTCGCTCTGACACGCCTATTTAAATGGCCTACAATTGCTCACAAGCAATACCAAATCAAAGCTAATCTACTGATAAATTCCACAGCTATTTAAGTTACTTAAGACAAATGTTCAATCACTCTACAGGTATGCAACCAGTAGAAGTGATTAACAGGTAATAGACAAACAACCTGGCTCAAGCCCTAACCCTTGCTGTTCAAATGAGCAATTTAAAAAAATCTACGTTACCGCGTCAAGAGGAAAACCCGCAGCGATATTAAACACCTGGTCAGAATGATGCACTTACTGACTAAGGACAACTTTCGCCAGTCTAATATACGCTAGCGTCGCTCTGACACGCCTATTTAAATGGCCTACAATTGCTCACAAGCAATACCAAATCAAAGCTAATCTACTGATAAATTCCACAGCTATTTAAGTTACTTAAGACAAATGTTCAATCACTCTACAGGTATGCAACCAGTAGAAGTGATTAACAGGTAATAGACAAACAACCTGGCTCAAGCCCTAACCCTTGCTGTTCAAATGAGCAATTTAAAAAAATCTACGTTACCGCGTCAAGAGGAAAACCCGCAGCGATATTAAACACCTGGTCAGAATGATGCACTTACACACACACTCACACACACCCTCACACAGACACACACACACACACACACACACACACACCCTCACACACCCTCACACAGACACACACACACATACCCACACACACACCCTCACACAGACACACACACACACATACACATACCCACACACACATACACGCTCACACACAGACACACACACTCACACGCACACTCACACTCACACACACACACACACACACACACACACACACACAAAAGTAATACATGCACACACACACACACACACACACCGTTACAGTATATTGCTTTGGAAATAGATTATTAGAAATAAAGCAGTTTTAAGTTTAAAGACTAGAAAGACTAAAAACCTATTTTGTTTTCAAATGATGTTCGAAATAGGGCATTTTACATTTCATGTTTAAGAACAAGTTTTTATTTTAATGTTTAATTCAGGCCTATACACAAGTTACTGTGTGAATGTAAGAGTGTGGGTCTGATTCATGCTAATCTTCTGTTCCTGTTCCATCCATTCCCAGCTGGTGTTACAACTCACCCCAGTGGTGGGATAGGTTGTAACAGTGACACTCGTTGTAGATTATGTCAAAACCATCTCATGACTTTCAAGACAATGATTTAAATATAGTATATTTGGAGTCTGTGGCGTTTTCCACCAAAAATATTTTTACGTTTTTGCATGTGTGGAGATTACCTTTAGACGGCAAACGCCATCATGAAAAATATGTTGGTCCAATTTGATAACGATCGAATGACAAACTGCGCATTGTTATTTTAAACCGGCAAATGCTCGACGTCACCTTGCGACGCAGTCGGATTTCTTATTTTTCTTTTAGAAAATGTTTAATTATCTAAGGCGGGGCAGTTTCTTGTTAAGGCTAAACCGCTGCGGAAAACCATGCATTTTGTGATAGCTTTTGGATCCGTACCAGAACGTATGGCCTGTATACGGTGTAAACCTTCTCACGAATGTATGTTTCAACAAGGTTATGGACAAAGCCCAACCAGCTCAGGTCCAGGTCCTAACCGAAAGTTAAATTACCTATACTTTTCTTTATTGTTTTGTTCATGGTTTGCTCGATTTCAATTCCTAAATAGTCCTGTTTTTTAGATCGTCGAGATAGTCTCCAATAATGCGTCCCGTTTTAAAGCGACATTTGGACCATTCTAATGCCACCGACAGTGGTGTCTGTGGTGTCATTTATCGATCCGACTCATGCGATTCGAAAATCTGACTTACATAATTGTAGCTTATACAGGGCGGCCTGTAGCGTAGTGGTTAAGGTACATGAGTGGGACACGCAAGGTCGGTGGTCAGTGTAGCCGCAATTGAGAAAGGCCCTTTTGAGCAAGGAGGGTTGTCCCCTGCTTAGTCCAATCAATTATATAAATGTAAATGTAATATATCCTGCAAACAGGACAAAAACAACGCGATTGGGTTTGAGTCAAGCATGACGAGATTGTAAATTGAATCTGGAGTGCAAATTATTAGAAAAAGCCTCTTTACCAAAGCCAGGACTAACAAGTCCATAATAAAGTGGCTTATGCTGCCCTCTTGTGGTCATTTGTAAATATTACACCCAACGTTAAGGGAGAGGGAAGTGCACAGGGCGCATGCGCACGATGCGACCAGCAGAGAGATTTTGGCGTTTTCCGTGTGGTGTTTTACACTTGTTTTATGTGTTTAAAAACTTTATAAGTGACCCTGTGAAGTGCTCATAGTTCTAAGCCGAAAATGGTGGATTTGTTTTATTCAGCCGCTTTGTGGATTTTGTTCCACTTGCTACGGTTCGCCTGCGATGTTAACGCAGCTGTATACAGCGGTGAGAGGACACAATACACCAGGGATATGTTGCTCCAATTGAACTGCGCGAGTTTAGCTCGCGTGACAGACAACACGCTGCGGCTACCGGACTTTATTTTGAGAAAACCCGCAAGGTATGGTACTGGTCTTGGAGCAACAAAGAGGAGGAAGCGAAGCGGGGAAAGCGAGGAGGCGTCAGACTACGCCTGAGGAAACAGAGGCTCGCCCGGATTCCCCTGCCCTCGGTGATCCTGGGAAATGTCCAGTCCCTGAGGAACAAAGTGGACGAACTACAGGGAAATGTCCGTTTCCAGAAGGACTATAAAAACTGCTGCATCATGGCATTCAGTGAGACATGGCTCACTGAGCTCGACCTGGACGCCGACTTGTCCATTGACGGTTTTGGAGCGCCGTGTCGTCTGGACCGACAGGCAGAGGTGACGAGGAAGACTCAAGGAGGCGGAGTATGTGTATATATATCAACAAACGATACTGTAACGCTTGTTCTGTGACTGTCAGAGAGCGTATCTGTACGCCAGACGTCGAACTTTTATCAGTATCATTGCGTCCTTTCTATCTGCCCCGCGAGTTTCCACAGCTTTTCATCACAATTGTGTACATCCATCCTAAAGCAAATGTCACCTCTGCCTCTAGCACTATCTTTGACATAGTGCAAAAGTAGCAGTCAATTTCACCCGAGGCACCAAACTTCATAATGGGCGATTTTAATCATGTCTCCCTTAAAAAGACACTAAGGAACTTTTATCAATATGTCTCCTGTCCAACCAGGCGGGATAAGACATTAGATCTCTGTTATGGGTCAGTAAAAGATGCCTACAAATCATTCCCACTTCCTCAACTGGGATCGTCTGACCACAACTGCATGCATCTACTGCCCACATATACAACTGTTTTAAAAAGGGAGAAAGCGCAAACAAAGGAGATAAAGGTTTGGACTGATGAAGCTGTCCTCCTGCAGGAATGCTACGAGTGCACTGACGAGGACTTGTTTAAGGAGTCATGTGATGACTTAGATGAATTTGTGGATGTAACATGCTCATATGCTGCCTTCTGTAGGGATATGATTATTCCCTGTAAACGAGTCAAGATTTACCCCAATAACAAACCTTGGGTGACCAAATCTGTTAAGTCCAATTTACAGAAAAAGAGACTTGCTTTTAAACAGGGAGTAGCCGCTGACCTGCACATAGCTACCAAGGAACTGAAATTGGACATTTTAAGAGCGAAACAAAATTATAAATCTGAACTAGAAAATAAGATGGCCGCAAATAACCTTGGTTCAGCTTGGTCAAGCATGAAAAGCAGGCCTTAGAGATTCAAAGAGCGGCCGTCAGGCCACACTAGACGGTTTCAATTCTGATATTGAATTTGCTAATGCTCTTAACTGTTTTTATAATCGTTTTGATACTTTTGATTTTAGCAGGGAAATTCAAGAACTGAGTCACAAACTGGAGGAGAACCAGCACTTTGCCATAGACCTAAATGATGTACAACAGGCCTTCCTCTCTGTAAGAATAAACGAGCCATGGACCTGACAATATCTGTGGTCGTCTAGTTAAATCTTGTGCGAGACAAATGAGCCCTGTATTCCATTATATTTTTAACAAGTCATTACAGGAGCAGCATGTCCCTAAGATTTGGAAGGATGCGGTGGTAGTTAATGATTTTAGACCAGTCGCCCTCACATCCATCGTAATGAAAGTCTTTGAAAAACTGGTCAAGTCAGAAGTTTTAAAGGAAACTGAGCACGCACTTGACTCCATGCAGTTTGCATATAGGCCACACAGAGGAGTAGAGGATGCCACAGTGACCTTGCGTAACTTGCTGGTTAAACACTTGGAAGGGAATGGGTCTCATGCTAGACTTTTATTTGTGGATTTTTCTTGTGCTTTTAATACCATTCAACCTCACATTTTAATCAGTAGACTTTTAGAACAGTTCAACTTAAGCAACAATCTGGTGGGCTGGATCCTTGATTTTTTAACTAACAGGACACAGAGAGTGAGGGTAAATGAAACCCTATCAGACCAAGTCTGCTTATCCACTGGCTCCCCACAAGGGTGCGTGCTTTCACCACTTTTATTCATTCTCTACACAAATATGTGTCAGAGCACATATGACAACAGGACCATTTTAAAGTACGCAGACGATACGGTCATAGTCAGCCTGCTACAGGATTCTGAAATTGGCCACGGTCCAGTCATCGATGACTTCGCCAAATGGTGTGAGGAATCTTATCTTCATTTAAACATATCTAAGACTAAAGATATGCAAATTGATTTTAGAAAAAAGGCCCACACACATGAAGTTGCATCCATTAAGAGCCAAACTGTCGAGTGTGTACAATCGTACAAATATCTTGGGACAATTATTGACTCACAATTGAAGTTTGAAATGAATTGTGAAGCTGTGTGCAAAAAGGGGCACCAGCGTTTATATTGTTTGAGAAAACTGTCCCGGTTCCATATTGACAGAACCATGATGACTCTATTTTATCGTGCTTTTATTGAGTCCGTCATGTCTTTTTCTATGGCGGCACGGATGGTGCAGTGGGTAGCACTGCCGCCTCACAGCAAGGAGGTCCTGGGTTCGAATCCCCGTCGGCCGGGGCCTCTCTGTGCGGAGTTTGCATGTTCTCCCCGTGTCTGCGTGGGTTTCCTCCGGGTACTCCGGTTTCCTCCCACAGTCCAAAGACATGCACGTTAGGCTGATTGGAGAGTCTAAATTGCCCGTAGGTATGAGTGTGTGAGTGAATGGTGTGTGTGCCCTGAGATAGACTAGCGACCTGTCCAGGGTGTATTCCTGCCTTTCGCCCAATGTATGCTGGGATAGGCTCCAGCCCGCCTGCGACCCTGATCAGGATAAGCGGGTTCAGATAATGGATGGATGGATGGATGTCTTTTTCTTTGGTGTCATGGTTTGGTAATCTTTCTTTGAAGAACAGAAACTCTTTGAAGCAGATTGTGAAATGGTCTAGTAAATTGATCGGGGGGGAGCAACAGCTTAATCCTGAGTTTCTATACATCAGGCAGCTACGGCGAATATCCAGCTCAATCGTAAATGATGAGTTCCACCCTCTGCACAGTGAATTCCGGCTTCTCCCTTCTGGGTGTAGACTTGCCGTCCCAAAGTGCAGAACTAAGCGCTATAGAAATAGCTTTGTTCCAGCAGCCAATATTGAGTGGAACAAGTCAGAGCGCTATGTGTTTTTAAGTATTGTGTGACTCTCTGCAAACAAATTTAACAAATTTACCAACGGGTACAAATGAAGTAACTTGAACTTGATTTGCTCCCAGTCTATTGACGATGCAGTCCTACATCACAAGTCCATAATAAAGTGGCTTTTGCGGTCATTTGTAAATCTTACACCCAACGTTAAGCTCATTTGCTCCCAGTCTATTGACGGTGCAGTCAGCTGTATTTACCTCCATCAGTAGAACATGCAGAGTTTCTCACAGGGCTGGTATTTATTGGTAGTCATGGGGATGGGCTGGTAACAGGATTCACAGCTTTGTAATGGCTTCCTTGACTTGGGTTATCTTTTTGACAAACGCCCATATCACACTCGAAAGGCAATCAGAAGCCTAGAATCAAGACAAGATACTGAAAGTTTTACTGAAAGCTACAAGATACTTACTGAAAGGGCAAGATCAGTTCAGGGCCACAAGCCCACCCAGGCCAGCAGCCAGCAAAGGCCCCACCCCATGGACTCCCAGGAGCTGGGATCCCTGGGAAAGCTAAGCCCACCTCTGGGAAAGACCTCACTGGGCAGTTTGGAGCCTCATCACCATCTTACTAATCATCACTACCTTAAAGACATGTAGAGTTCTACAAAAGGATCAACAAAAAAGACTAACTGCTTTCTGTATTTGACAAGAGTTTCCCTCAGAAGTCATCCTTCTCCACTCAGGTAAATGTATGGGTTTATACAGCTCCTTTATTCAACACACTGTACAGTTGATGCTTCTCATTCACCCATTCTACACACACCGACAACGATTAGCTGCCATGCAGGGCACCAACCAGCTCATTGTTAGGTGTCTTGTGTGTCTTCGACACACCCAGGGTGGGATTGAACCGGCAAATCTGGCAGACGACTTCTCTTACCGCCTGAGCCAATGAGATGACCGCTCTTACCGCCTGAGCCAATGAGATGACTGTCCTTAGTGCTTGAGCCAATGAGACAACAGCTCTTACTGCCTGAGCCAATGAGAGGACTGCTCTTACCACCTGAGCAAATGAGACGACTGCTCTTACCGCCTGAGCCAATGAGACGACTGCTCTTACCGCCTGAGCCAATGAGACGTCTGCTCTTACCGCCTGAGCCAATGTCGCCCTGATCAATGTGTTATCTCAGGCCAAAGAGAGGACTCCTGTGGCTTGTGTCTGGGAGCTGTTTGGCAATGGAGTGTATCGCACTGTTTTATTGTGTCATGGTGGCACTATGAAAACTATTTGCTTTGTTTTTTGGGTTGGACAAGAGAGGTCTTTGGGCAATTTGTCAAATCCTCTGCATGTGAATCTGCACTGATGTTCCTAGGAATTAATTATGCATGTTTTAATAGTCAAAGCACACATTTTATCACAACAGAAATGTTGTTCACCTGCCAACTTCATCACCAGCCATTTCATGCTGTTTTGAATTGTTCTTGTTAACTTGTATACATGCAGTCTCAACTGAGCATTTAAATATGCTTAAATAAGTTGCCATCCTTTAGGTTTGTCCCATTGGTAGTAGCCCAACATTGTTGATTAAAACGTATATAATATTTAGCCAAAATAAATATAATTTATTATCTTAAATCTTCAGTTTCAAATGAATATTTCTACTTCACATACCTTAGATATGGTTCACTGTGACTTGCACTTTCAAACAGGAAGTTACTGCAGAATGACATTCTGTGCTATTTTTTGAGTTGGTTTGAATAGGCCTATCCACCCTCAATCAGACCCACAACTACAGAATACAATTATTCATCAGCTGAAATAAATGACCATTGTTTTTTTTGTGAAACAAATCCCTGTAATTTGGACAGATATGAAACCTGAACCTGGTCAGGCTCATTGTCAAGTAGGATATGAGATTATACTAACTGTTTTAAGTTTGTAGTTTCTAAATATAATATATTGTATTATATGTGTTACTTTGGCAATATGACTGTAGTTGTGATTGCAGAAACACAACACAGACAAAAGCACACACATTTTGCCCAAACTAACATGTTAGGGATTCACACAAACACACACATCATTCCGTATTAAACTGAATTGAGAGAGATAGAGAGAACAACCAAAAGTGGTTTCATTGAAGGGTTTAAATCATATTTAAAATGTCAGTTTAAATTAATGTGTGATGTAATGCGTAATGTCTGAAATGTAATTGGTATTAAGCATTCGTGAGAAACACCACTCACTAGCCTAGAAAATCATGTAAATGTGAATCAAGTTGTGACCGAATAGTGAATTTGTGACCCTTATAGTCATAAGATCTGGAGAAAGAACTGGACCCCTCTCCCCCCAATGAACAGCCACACACAGATTTACTCATGATAGAGATTTATAATTGAAGCTGGATTGATTATCATACGCAGTGGGTTTGGACAGACACCAGAAGGTCTAAATGTTGCAGAGAAGCACAAGATTAAAGGTACTGATCTCTGGGAGATCATAGCACTTGTAGCACAGCTGTAGGAAGGCACCAGGAAGCAGAAGAGAGCAGCCAATCAGGAGCCAGAAAGGGTATATCTAGCACCTCCTGGTGGGTCTTGACTTGAGATATATGCCGGTGATCCTGACGTCTGCTATAAACCAGATTTTACTGTACTGGGGCTGTTCCAGGCGGTTGGGGAACTCCAGCATGTGGCCGTTGTGCAGGCTAATGTAAAACTGCTCATTGGCAAAGGTGATGGACACCTGGAAGAGGGAAGGAGAGAAGGTCAGGAGCGCAGAGTTATCTTACCAAAGAAGAAGGTCAACACCGTCAGGTTCACGTTTAACACCCTACGACTGCAGTGAAAAACAATGAAATAACAAGCCAAATGAGCTAATGATGAAATGTACTTCACACTGAATGAATTGGCTGGAATATTTCCCATGAAGCTTTCCTGGGAGGGTACAGAATCTCAGCCCCTCCTCTCAGCATTTCTGATCCCCCCCCCCCAAAAAAAAGGGTCAATTTCTCTTACGTACAGGATTATGAAGGAATGGTGGCTAAAGATTCCTAGGTGAACTGTCTCACAAGTGGTGCCAAGTTACAGGCTGATCCATGGAACACAAGTACAGAGGACTGGAAGTCTCCCTGTCTGAGGCCTCACCTCAAACTCCTCGCCCTGCCGGAAAGGAAAGTTTCTTTCATCTGTCACTTGAGCACGCCAGAACCCATCCTTCATGGCATTCAAGACGATGACACCTGGGCCAGAGCCTTGAAAACGAGGGGTGACGTGTAGTGCAATTTTGGAATCAGATTCACCCACATTGATTGTGAAACTGGGAGGGAAAGAGAGACACACAAGGGATGGATGATGGATGACCATGGATGAAGACATCAAGAGATCAAGCAGCAGCATCAAGAGGTCTCGTAGAGTCAGAGGTGGCAGTGACTCACCCAACCGGATTGGGTTTAGGGACACCGGTGACTCGCAGTTCCATTCCTTGCTTGAAGGTTTTGCAACTCCACTCTCTGTTTAAAACAAAGAACCAAAAATAGGACATGTATGGTCAAAACCTAAAACATTCCTTTTGTGATTTTGTGAAGTTGTGCAAATGTATCTGCATTCGGTACACTGACTCTTTCAATTCTCTAAGGCAGTAGACATCAGAAAGTCAGCAATCTCACAATTTGTTCAGAACTAGGACAATTTTGTCAGCAGGCAGGCTGATCGGTCATACCAGTCTGCTGCATGTTCAGACTTGGGGCGAGCAATACAATGAGACACGGGGACCTTGCTTTGTTAACTATTACACAATTAACTGACTAACTTCTCTCTTAACTGTATCAATTATTCATGCAATTATCTAATCAGTCAATTGTGTGGCAGTAGTGTAATGTATACATCATGTAGATACGGGCTAGGAGCTTCAGTTAATGTTCATATCAGCCATCAGAATGGGGAAGTATCCTTTTACTAAATGTCATGTAAGTAATAATACCAAAACCAAAAACCAAAAGGTGGGGCCAGTTATGACTTGCCTGTTTGGGGATTTCATAACTTCTCAACTGTTATTTCTTCACTTCACAAGAACTCTTCATATTCTGAATGCATGTCATGCACCCATGAGGCATTGAGGCTGCATAATATATGCAAATGTGGCTTGCTTGATAAAAAATAATGCAACATACATTTTTAACATATGTTTTTAAACATATTGTAAACTATTACATGGTCAGTACTGGTCAGTACGTACTGTCCGAGGATGAGGTTGAAGAATTCATTAACAATTTGGCCTTTTAAAACTATCTGGATATATGTATCCAGATATGTACAATGCATATAGTTAGAAAACTGCTTAAAAGAATAAAATATGCTTGTGACAGATAACCAGCAAAAATGTAAGGGAGGGGTGAGTGCTCTGCCACAGCTTACATCATATAGGCATACGTGCAGGAGATAAAGCAGAACACTCTCCCATTTTTGGTGCGCTCATGTGCTTGATTATGGTAAAAAATAATGAGGAGGAATCGCACCCAAGGTCGGTAGAATGCCACAAGGGCATGGGCTTGGGTATAAGGGGGCTAGAACAGGGGGAAGGGAGCAAAAGGGCTGGAAAAAGCAGGATATGAAGAACGAGCCCGGTGCGACTGAAAAGGACAGGTGTAAATACACAGGGGAATGAGACAAACTAGGCAGGGCATGGGAGTGAGGGCGGTCTAACAAATAAACATCAGGTGAGACACATGAAAGGGTAAGAGAACAATAACGAGGGAGAAATGAAAACCCGGACTGGATTCACAAAGACACACGGCTCCGGACTAGGGAGTAGACAATTGCACAGAATCGGGAGATGTAGTGATAACGAGAGACAGGTGCGAACACTTCACGGAAACTAAGCAAGTAATCAGTGATAGAATAGGGAGGCTGAGTTACAGAACAGAATTGAAACTCACACACACTCACACACACTCACACACACACACATACACACACACACACTCACAAACGCATACACACACTCACTCATACACACACACATACACACACTCACACACACACACGCATACACACATACACACACACACACTCACACACACACACACACTCACATGCACACAAACACACTCGCACACACACACACACACACACACACACACACACACATATGCACACACACACACACATGCACACACACACGCACATATGCACATTGTGGTGCCCCTGCTCCTGCATGTTGCACCACGTGGGTGGAGAACCCCAGAAGGACCCGCACAACGCAACCACACAAACGTCATGCATTGGGAATGGTATGCGAAGGAGTGTATCTTCCTAGAGAGGTGATGGGGAGATCAGCACCCTGGAGAGAGATTCCTCTACCTGCAGTCCAGAACCCCGGACAGCGCACGTGAGTGAGCACTGTGGAAAACTACTGACTCAGCTGCAGCCTGTTTCCCTAATGAGCAGGGAAGGTATTTAAGGCGCGGTCGAGGCTGCAAACGGTGTCAGTTGGCGCCTATTCTGAGAAAGTCAGAGGCAGAGAGAGGAAGGACCGTCTGCGCCCTGCCGTACTGACCCTGAGGATTGATCTTAAAGGAGACCCAACCTTTACCGACGGACACGTGAGGATAATAAAGCGCCTTCAAATCACCCTATCCCTTTGTGCTTCCCCCAGCCCTGACGTGGTCCAGGAGGGAAGGAGGAAGGAGGCTCTGAAGAATACCCCGGACTGGGAAGAACGGAAGTTATTTTTGCCTGAACGGCCCTTTTATTTTCTCCCATTTTTCCCTACCCTTGCCCTGAGGGGGGGCACTATCAGCAATCCCCCGACGAAAAAAAACAAAACAAGAGAAATATTGCTGATTCCTGTGTCTGGTTTCCAGCTGGGCCTACCCACTGCCCTCAGGATCCACCCCAAGGCACCACAACATCTACATATGCACACACACATATACACATATGCACACACACACATATACACACATGCACATACACACACACACACACACACACACACACACACACGCACATATGCATATACACACGCAAACACACACTCACACACACGCAAACACACACACACACACTCACGCACATATGCACACACACACACACACACACATGCACACATCTACATATGCACACACGCACACATACACACACACACACATACACATATGCACACACACACACACACACACACACATGCACATATGAGTGTCATGCGTAACAATGTGATCAATATGGGAGGACAGCCCCTGCAAGCCTATTACAGCCAGACCTCCATCGAAGGCAAAGACTTCACTCACAAAAGCTCCTCTGGAGCTTTGGAGGTCGAAGCAAATGAAGCAAATGATGGTGTCGAACATGTGCTGATCCCACCCCAAAGCCACAAGTTACTTTGGTGAGTGGGACACAGGCTACATTGTTTGCAAAACTTTAGAACATTTGTATTAATCAAGTCAGAACCATGGACCAACATGGATGGTCATAGAATCAAATCAACAAGTCAACAAATTTACATTTACATTTACATTTTTGTCATTTGGCAGATGCTTTTAATCCAAAGCGACTTACAAGTGCCTAGGTTCTTCCACAAGTCAAAGCATCACATCCATAACTCGGAAAATACACAAGGAATGTTGTTCTAAACATATAGTCGTTATCATAAGTGCAATTTTTTTTTTTTTTGGGTTAGACAAGGAGGGATATCAGAAAGGGGGGAAATCAGGAGGGAGGACAGAGGTAGAGTTCGAAAAGGTGTGTTTTGAGTCTGTGTCGAAATAGGGGAGGGATTCTGCTGTCCTGACAGTGGTAACAAGTCATTCCACCACTGAGGAACCAGACGAGTTTGCTTTTTAAAAATAAATCGAGTACCTCCGATTTTTAATGACGTCTTACTCACTCACCGGAAAATAATACAACACTATTTGCTTTAAGACTGGTGGTGTGGTTATATATCCTTAAATAAGCAAACTCGTCTCAGTCATGGGTATTACGCTTTCCATCTTCAATATGTGATCATGCAAAATTCATACCGTGCGTCTGATTTACAAAAAAGGGCTATAATGTATCAACTATTCAATGAAATGGCAGGAGGCAGGCTAATTCTTTTGGTGTTGGTGTTCTTTTCTCATATGCCAAGAGTGCTGCTGGGAAATATGTTTGTTGTTTTCCAATGTGAACTGTCTTGATCCTGTGTTGATATTACAGTTTTTTACAATCGTTTTCACACTTGTCTCAATACCATGTCCACTTTTTCAAAACCCTTAACACATTCACCATATCAATAGACTATGTGAACTAAACTGTGGATATTTTTGCATTGCTTTGATACTAAAGGCATTCAATCACCACTTCTTCCAAAATTCATGAATACCTCTCTCAGTCAGTGTTCACTACCAGCAAATGTTTGTACAAACACAGCAAATTTTGCAGACATTTAGATACTCTGTTCAAAACAGTTCACTTTCAGTTCAAAACCCAATAAAATTCTGATCATTGTGGAAGGAAATATGCTACATTTTGGCAGAAAAATGAAACTATATTCTGATTTGAGCAGAAAGTTTATTCAGTTTATTCATTTTATTTTTTGTTTGCAGCCTTGTTACCATCTATACAAAAGTGATCATACTTGCATTGAAATGTGCATGTATATAGGGTAAATATAGATGTAGTTGTCACTGAAGAGAGTTTTCCACTATTACTGCTGTATATGTACTGTTGAAACACCTGGCTGTCATTTCAGTGAACAACCTACCCAGGTGTGTGTTGTTTGTGCCCCGTTTCCACATGTACAAAAGGGGCCACCTTTGGATTGGCATTTGCATTCTTTAGCCTTGGTGGGGAAAATGGATGCAGCCAGAGCCAGAGGTAGAGGAAGAAGTCGTCGCAGAAGAGCAAGAACAGTTGAAATCAGAGCCACAGTCATTGATCATGTGGTAAATCATGGTCTGTCCCTGAGGGAAGCAGATTGAGGGTTCAACCAAACTTGTCTAGATCCACAGTGGCTTCAATAGTGAGGATGTTCAGGCAAACCAACAGGAACTATACAGTATTTACAGCATTCTAACTGAAGGAGTTCAATTGATGTGTATATTACAGCAGTACTGTGATTTGAGAAGTCTCCAGAAAAAGAAGACGTATCAGTGCATATTTGTCTTTGACTCACTACAGGACCCAGCGGTTACCTCACACAGTCACACACAAAGGGAAGAATGTTTACGCCTCAACAGGAGGATACAATAGTTGGGATGGTCATTGTCAACAACAGCATCAGGCTAAGAGAAATATGCAACAACATAATCGCAGACAACAACATATTTCTGAACACTGGCAGTGTAAGCACTACAACCATTTCAAGAGTGCTACAGAAACATCAGATCATGATGAAACAGTTGTACACTGTCCCCTTTGACAGGAACTCTGAGGGTGTCAAGGAACTCAGGTACCAATATGAAGTTTATGAAGGTATATGTGAAGGTTCATGACCACCACCCACATGAACAGATGTCACTTCTAGATGCAATGGCAGCTGGGTGTATGGACATAACAGTGGAACACATCCAGGGCTGGATAAGGCACGCATAGAGATGTTTTCCTCGGTGTATAGCAAGAGATAACATTCGGAGTGATGTTGATGAAAATCTATGGCCAAATGCAGAGGACAGGATGGATGGGCCAGGCCAACAGTAGACTTCTGATACTGATAGGCAGACAATATACGTGCAAATTACTGTATATAGTGGAAAATACTGCTTTTTGGTATGTATTTGTTATTGATTGTAATGTATTTTGAGAAACTGATTGTATTGTCTTTTTCTTTTCTGAATTACAGTATATTGCATTGTGACAACAAATGTCAAAATACTGTAAACCCTCTGAAGAATACTGTTGCTTTTGTGATTTGTTTCTTTATCATATATTGTTTTACATTACACAGTAAAAATAGTTATTCTGGGTTTCCAATATAGTAAAACATTCATTCATTTACAGTTTACTGTAAATTTACTGTCTATTGTGAGAGGCAAACCAACAGATCAAAAGTTTCTTTAGCTACTTGGTTTGAAATATTTGCGGATGCAAAAATAGAGGAAAGGGAAACACATAATAAATGTATTTAGCAATGCTCCAAGTTGTTTGTGTTTTGTAGTTCATTGAACATTGAGTGACAAAGTAGTCTTATGGGAGAAAGCATGTGCTATAGTTATGGCAACAAGAGTCACTTTTGGGTGAAATATTAAGTGTTTTGGTGGTTGAAGTGCATTTTGCACCAAATGTTAACTGATTTGCTCAGGTGTGTGTTTCAAAAGCACACTGTGTGAAGAGTTTTGAAAAAGTGGACATGGTATTGAGACAAGTGTGAAAACGATTGTAAAAAACTGTAACTACTCTAATGTGTAAAATATTGAGCGCCATTTAGCTGCCTGTTGTGAAAATGCCCTAAAAAGCACAAAAGTGGGTTGCAGAAAAGAAAGGATAAAAGGGACCAAGAGGAGAAGGTAGCAAAACTACGTAAACTGGACGGCTTTTTGGAAAAATAATCGCTCAAATGCAACCCTGTTTTCAGTGACAGTTGCCCATCGCAATCACTGTGAGAACGTTAAGGACGTTAATGTGAGAACTGCTCAATCTTGTAATCATTAATTAACATTCGTCATACGTCCGTAAATGTACTTCACTTGTATTGCATTCAAATTAGCCTAGGAAGCTGCTAATTCTCCTGAAGTTACCGTGAATTAGATTTGTTTTTTCAATTGTTGGACTGGTTTTCTGCTGTGAACCTAGCGTTCCACCAATGTTAAGTCAGGGGGCTGTTTTAAAAAAACCTAATGATATAGAAAGTATAAATTGTATCCCTTAACAAAGAGGAAGCGACCAAATAGGTCCGTTTAGTTTTATCAACTGGAGGACGTCCATAATTAAGAATAAGTACCTGCAATACATAGAAATATACTGCTAATAACAATAATAATGACAAGTTGAAGGCTGAAACAAAAGCTAAGAAAGTAACTGATTTTCATACATTAATTCATATTTTATTGTAAAAATGCATCCAGTGAATTAGGCATAAGAACACAGTGAACAATACATTCAGTGAATTTATTGTGTGGCGCTTTTCCTCTGATACTAACACACGAGTAGCATAGGCCTAAGCTTTAGTTATGTAAACATCCCAACGATCATTAGTTGATTTGTTGACTTGTTGATTTGATTCTATGACCGTCCATGTTGGTCCATGGTTCTGACTTGATTAATATAAATGTTCTAAAGTATTGCAAACGATGTAGCCTGTGTCAAAAGGGTCAATTTCTCTTCCATACAGGAAAGAATGGTGGCTAAAGATTCCTAGGTGAACTGTCTCACAAGTGGTGCCAAGTTACAGGCTGATCCATGGAACACAGGTACAGAGGACTGGAAGTCTCCCTGTCTGAGGCCTCACCTCAAACTCCTCACCCTGCTGGAAAGGAAAGTTTCTTTCATCTCTCACTTCAGTATCCCAGGACCCATCCTTCATGGCATTCAGGACGATGACACCTGGGCCAGAGCCTTGAAAACGAGGGTTGACGTGTAGTGCAATTTTGGAATCAGATTCACCCACATTGATTGTGAAACTGGGAGGGAAAGAGAGCCACACACAGGATGGATGATGGATGACCATGGATGAAGACATCAAGAGATTAAGCAGCAGCATCAAGAGGTCTCGTAGAGTAAGAGGCAGCAGTGACTCACCGATCCGGATTAGGTTTAGGGACACCGGTGACTCGCAGTTCCATTCCTTGCTTGAAGGTTTTGCAACTCCACTCTCTGTTTAAAACAAAGAACCAAAAATAGGACATGTATGGTCAAAACCTAAAACATTCCTTTTGTGATTTTGTGAAGTTGTGCAAATTTATCTGCATTCGGTACACTGACTCTTACACTTCTCTAAGGCAGTAGACATCAGAAAGTCGGCAATCTCACAATTTGTTCAGAACTAGGACAATTTTGTCAGCAGGCAGGCTGACCTGTCATACCAGTCTGCTGCATCTTCAGAGTTGGGGCGAGCGATACAATGAGACACGGGGACCTTGCTTTGTTAACTATTACACAATTAACTGAATAACTTCTCTCTTAACTGTATCAATTATTCATGCTATTATCTAAACAGCCAATTGTGTGGCAGTAGTGTAATGTATACATCATGTAGATACGGGCTAGGAGCTTCAGTTCATGTTCACATCAGCCATTACATTATATTACATTATTGGTATTTGGCAGACGCTCTTATCCAGAGCGACGTACAGTTGATTAGACTAAGCAGGCGACAATCCTCCCCTGGAGCAATGCAGGGTTAAGGGCCTTGCTCAAGGGCCCAACGGCTGTGCGGATTTTATTGTGGCTACACCGGGATTAGAACCACCGACTTTGCATGTCCCAGTCAATTACCTTAACCACTACGCTACAGGCCGCCCCATCAGAATGGGGAAGTATCCTTTTACTAAATGTCATGTAAGTAATAAAACCAAAACCAAAAACCAAAAGGTGGGGCCAGTTATGACTCGCCTGTTTGGGGATTTCATAACTTCTCAACTGTTATTTCTTCACTTCACAAGAACTCTCACTGGAAATGTAAATATTTGTAATATTATTGCTTCATATTCTGAATGCATGCCATGCACCCATGAGGCATTGAGGCTGCATTATATATGCAAATGTGGCTTGCTTGATAAAAATAATGCAACATTAATTTTTAACATATGTTTTTAAACATATTGTAAACTATTACATGGTCAGTACTGGTCAGTACATACTGTCCGAGGATGAGGTTGAAGAATTCATTAACAATTTGGCCCTTTAAAACTTATTGAATGAGTGAATGAGATTCACAATATCTAACTTGTCTGACAGTAAATACTACAGTTCATGATGAATGGTGACAGTTGGCTGTGTCACTTATAAAGTGCACCGTAAGTCATTCTGCTTTCTAGCGCAGGAAAAGCACCCAAAAAAGACAAGAACCAGGAATTATTTCGTTCAGTGATCAAAGCAAACTTAGATGTTAATGTAATTGAAAAAACGCCTAATAAAAACACATATTCATGATGTGGGAGAACAATATAATGTAACCTAGGATATATGTATCCAGATATGTACAATGCATATAGTTAGAAAACTGCTTAAAAGAATAAAATGTACTTGTGACAGATAACCAGCAAAAATGTAAGGGAGGGGTGAGTGCTCTGCCACAGCTTACATCATATAGGCATACGTGCGGAGATAAAGCAGAACACGCTTCCATTGTTGGGTGCGCTCATGTGCTTGTTATGATGAAAAATGAGGAGGAATCGCACCCAAGGTCGGCAGAATGCCACAAGGGCATGGGCTCAGGTATAAGGGGGCAAGAACAGGGGGAAGGGAGCAAAAGGGCTGGAAAAAGCAGGATATGAAGAACGAGCCCGGTGCGACTGAAAAGGACAGGTATAAATACACAGGGGAATGAGACAAACTAGGCGGGGCATGGGAGTGAGGTCTGTCTAACAAATAAACATCAGGTGAGACACATGAAAGGGTAAGAGCACAATAACGAGGGGGAAATGAAAACGCGGACTGGATTCACAAAGACACATGGCTCCGGACTAGGGAGTAGACAATTGCACAGAATCGGGAGATGTAGTGATAACGAGAGACAGGTGCGAACACTTCACGGAAACTAAGCAAGTAATCAGTGATAGAATAGGGAGGCAGAGTTACAGAACAGAATTGAAACTCACACACACACACACACACACACACACACACACACACCCAAGAACCCAAGTTATTTTTGCCTGAACGGCCCTTTTATTTTCTCCCATTTTTCCCTACCCTTGCCCTGAGGGGGGGCACTATCCCAGACTGGGGTATTCTTCAGGGCCTCCTTCCTTCTTCCCTCCGGGGCCGCGTCAGGGCTGGGGGAAGCACACAGAGATAGGGTTAGGTAAGGGGACTCAATTATCCTCACGTGTCCGTTGGTAATGGTGGGGCCTCCTTTTAGGTTTAATCCTCCAGGTCAGTACGGCAGAGGATCTTTCCTCTGCTCTTCCTTCCTCAGCATAGGCGCCGACCGACTCCGCTTGCAGCCTCGACCGCGCCTTAAATATCTTCCCCTGCTCATTAGGGAAAAGGGCTGCAGCTGAGTCAGTAGTTTTCCACCGTGTTCACTTACGTGCGCTGTCCGGGGTCCTGGACCTGCAGGTAGAGGGTTCTCTCTCCATGGTGCTGATCTCCCCATCACTTCCCTAGGAAAATAGACACCTTCGCATACCTCTCCCTCATAACGGTTGCTGGGTTGCGTTGTGCGGGCCCTTCTGGGGTTCTCTACCCACGTGGCGCAACATGCAGGAGCAGGGGCGCCACACTACATATGGGTTGATGGAAATGTGTCAATCAAAGGCATAAGTATCAACTAAAGACCCACCAGGAGGTGCTAGACGTCACCCTTCTTGCTCCTGATTGGCTGCTCTGCTTCTGCTTCCTGGTGCCTTCCTACAACTGTGCTATGAGTGCACTTTGTCCCTCCCAGAGATCAGTGCCTTTAATCTTGTGCTTCTCTGCGACATTTAGACCCTCTGGTGTCTGTCCAAACCCACTGCGTATGTTAATCAATCCAGCTTCAATAATAAATCTCTATCATGAATAAATCAGTGTGTGGCTGTTCATTGGGGGAGAGGGGTCCACTTCTTTCTCCAGATCTTATGACTATAACGGTCACAAATTCACTTGATAAACATTTACATGATTTTCTAGGCTAGTGAGTGGTGTTTCTGAGATGGATGCGTGGGGGGGTGGACCCAAAATGCACGACTCAGAAACAGTGGTGTAATAAAGTCCCGTCAGGGCTTCATTCAGGGAATATCCAGAGAGCGTGGTCAAAAAACAAGCAATGTTCATACACAAAAAATCCAGCCAAAAAACCAAAGCGCAGCACCGAGGGAGAAGGCGGTCTCGTAATCGGTACACATGCAAGAAGTCCGGTAGCCAGGAAAGCTGTCAGCGGGGCAGAAGTACAGGCGGGCGGTAGGCAGGCTCAGGGTCAATGACGGCGCAAGAGTCAAGACCGAAGTCGCGGGGCAAAAGCACAAAGACAGCAGGCAAAGACATGGTACAGGCAGGCGATGGTCAACAAAACAGAAGTCAATAATCTTTGGTCAATAAACAGGCTTGGATCATGACGGGTAGACAATGGCTTGACAAACACGCAAAAGTGCACTGACGAACAGAAGGCAACAATTTCGCAAAGACATGACATGAAACTGAGCTTTATA
>NC_083768.1:2681465-2723965 GCF_963514075.1 Conger conger | reverse complement strand
TTGAGATTGGTTGGGATATCTCTCTACCAGAATGTCAGTGACATGGAAATTTTACATTTCACCCAATCAGAAGCGTGTCCTTTTACAGTTTTTTTCAATTGCTTTTACACTTGTTGCGGAATTTGACTCATTGTGTCAAAACCCACACAAGCCAAATAAGACTCTCACTTCTACGGCAAAATGAAACTTTGAAATCAAAACATAACAATCCTTTTTCAAAATGGCACTTTTGCAACAGAATTATACACGCCTGCACCATTTTAATTACTCTTTCAAAGCAACAGCAACACACTGATGTACCTCACACAAAACACTGCTGTCTTTGTATACCTTTAAAAAAATTTCATACAGGCTTCTGTGAAAGATTGTTCCAGGACAGTACATCTACTCACATTTCAATGAACACATAAATAGAAAGGCTTCAGAGACAATTATATACTATATATTTTTTGCTATTGTGGATTTTTACAACAACAAAAAAACACCGAAAGAAAAGTAGAAGTACAGTACAGTAATCATTACAATATGTTACTGTAAACTCACAGAAACAAAATAATGACATAATATTGTAAGGGATTGTAAGTGACTGTAAGGGACTGTCTCCCTGTCCTAGGACTCACCTCCACCGCAGTGTCTCCCTGTCCTAGGACTCACCTCCAACTCAGTGTCTCCCTGTCCTAGGACTCACCTCCAACTCAGTGTTTCCCTGTCCTAGGACTCACCTCCAACTCAGTGTCTCCCTGTCCTAGGACTCACCTCCAACTCAGTGTTTCCCTGTCCTAGGACTCACCTCCAACTCAGTGTCTCCCTGTCCTAGGACTCACCTCCAACTCAGTATCTCCCTGTCCTAGGACTCACCTCAAACGGCATCTTCGGCTGGAAAGGGACTGCAGTTACCATGAGCTTTTCCATGACTGTGCCATTATTTAAGCACTTCACGTTGATGACGGTTTGGTCAGCGCCCTGGCTGAAGTGCACATTATATTGCAGTGCAATGATGTCTCTGGATTTGCCCACATTGATGGTGAAACTGGGAGAGAAAGAGAGACACGCAAGGGATGGATGATGGATGACCATGGATGAAGACATCAAGAGATTTAGCAGCAGCATAAAGAGGTCTCATAGAGTCAGAGGCAGCTGTGACTCACCTATCATTGGGGACACCCTTGATAACCAGATTCATTGCTGCATAAAGGGGTATGTTTATCACCTCAACATCCTGCTTAAAACAGAGGAGGACAAAAAATATTGTAAACTATTACATGGTCAGTACTGGTCAGTACGTACTGTCCGAGGATGAGGTTGAAGAATTCATTAACAATTTGGCCCTTTAATTAAACCTTCTTTTGAAGTGAATGCGATTCACAATATCTAACTTGTCTGACACTAAGTACTACAGTTCATGATGAATGGTGACAGTTGGCTGTGTCACTGTGTGCACCGTAAGTTGTTCTGCTTTCTAGCGCAGGAAAAGCACCCAAAAAAGACAAGAACCAGAAATCATTTCGTTCAGTGATCAAAGCAAACTTAAATGTTAATGTAATTGAAAAAACGCACAATAAAAACACATATTCATGATGTGGGAGAAAAATATAATGTAACCTAGGATATATATATCCAGATATGTACAATGCATATAGTTAGAAAACTGCTTAAAAGAATAAAATGTGCTTGTGACAGATAACCAGCAAAAATGTAAGGGAGGGGTGAGTGCTTACGTGATATAGGCATACATGCGGAGATAAATCAGAACACTCTCCCATTTTTGGGTGCGCTCATGTGCTTGATTATGATAAAAAATAATGAGGAGGAATCGCACCCAAGGTCGGTTCCTCCTTAACCAGCCTAAGGAGGAAAGACGGATGGTAAATGTAAGCTTTCTAGTTGCTGTAACAGTATGTTAATTGCAAAACAAATGTTACATGACTTAAAGAGCAGATGTGGGCCCAGGAGTCTCAAAAGTACTGAAACACTGTATAAAGATGATTGGCTTTCACCGTAGTGTATTCATGCGATAACTTAGGATGTGTAATGGTATAATAATAGACACCCTGTCTGCTAAAATCTAGAGTGTATTCTCACATTGGTGTGATGCATTCTCCGTGCTTTGTTTTGCTGCGGTATTAATAAAGTTTGTATTATTGTAGCTCTCCTTGCTGTGAAAGAACTGGGTTCTTTTAAACGGGAAAGGTTGCTTGCAAGACCCAGGGACCCAGGCAATTCCAGGGAATTTCCCCAACAATGAAAATAAACTAAACTAAATATTGAACATGAAAGTTTCATCTCACTCTTCAAGATTTTAAACTTAATACACAAGATATCCAGGAAACAAATCTCATACACAAGAATCCACAAAATAAAAATCAACAAGGCAGAATGCCACAAGGGCAAGGGCTTGGGTATAAGGGGGCTAGAACAGGGGGAAGGGAGCAAAAGGGCTGGAAAAAGCAGGATATGAAGAACGAGCCAGGTGCAACTGAAAAGGACAGGTATAAATACACAGGGGAATGAGACAAACTAGGCAGGGCATGGGAGTGAGGGCGGTCTAACAAATAAACATCAGGTGAGACACATGAAAGGGTAATAGCACAATAACGAGGGGGAAATGAAAACGCGGACTGGATTCACAAAGACACACGGATCTGGACTAGGGAGTAGACAATTGCACAGAATCGGGAGATGTAGTGATAACGAGAGACAGGTGCGAACACTTCACGGAAACTAAGCAAGTAATCAGTGATAGAATAGGGAGGCGGAGTTACAGAACAGAATTGAAACTGGAGATGCGTTAGTAAGTTAGTTACGTGATTAAATTACAAATACCCAAAACTAGTGAACGTTAGTTTGTTAGTTTGGCGAACATATTAGTGTGTTAATATAATTAGTACTGTACATATTCTATGTTAGTTGGGCTTAGTATATTAGCGCTATCTACAAACATGAAATGGAGAGAAAGCAGGAAGTAAGAACAGCCAGACAGAAGGAATCGTGGGAAAACGGAAAATTCCGAAACCACCTGAATACTGAAGCACGCAGACAGGGGGAGAGACTCGGGATCAGAAACATTCAGACAGACATCACAGGGGAAGACGAGTGCAAAGACTAATGAATGTACACAGAACACCAGACATGAATATGAAAAATAATGAATTACAAGAATGACGATAATAAACTAAGACAGATAACAGTAGCATAACAAATGCATAAACTTGAATTTCAGCTCTTTGTAATCTTGCTAGCGAATCACTAGAACAACTGCAAGTTGTCTCTGTGTCTTTGAAGCACTAAGGATGGGAAACCTACGTCCCTCTCCACACTAGATCTCCCTTTAAAAGTTCAGTGAGGTCCAGAAACGGCATTTGTGGAGGCCATGGAATGTGCTAACATCTTCCCTCTGTTCATGAAACCACCCGTAATGCCATTGGAAAATGGGGGCATCATTGTGAGGGAACAGTGTTTGTGATATAGACTTCACATGGTTACCCCCTAAATTGACATTATAATCATTGGCTGATACATCACCATGCAGAACAATCCATGAGTTTACCATCCACACCAGGAAATTAGGAGGGAGGAACATCCCCATTTCCCTGCTTCCCTGCTGATCAGTCTGGATTAAATATTATTATTGTCCAAAAAGGAAGACTCTGTATGCCGATTGAAAATGCTTAAATCACAAATACCTTGGCAACCACAACCAGTTTCAACATTTCCTTGAATCAATTATGAAGAAAGAAAAGACAGAGGCATGTTTGATGATAATGCGGACAGATACGTTATTCTGCATTTAATGGTCTTTTCCCACCTGGACAACACTCTGCTGCTTGGCCTTCCATTACATTACATTATTGGCATTTGGCAGACGCTCTTATCCAGAGCGACGTACAACAAAGTGCATACCCATAACCAGGGATAAGTTCGCTGAAAGACCCTAGAGGGAAGTACAATTTGAACTGCTACCTGTACAACAAAGATAAGGACGAGGGCCAATTATTTTTTATTTTTTATTTTTTTTAAACAAGAAACAAACAAACAGAGCAAAAGTGACCAAAGTTAACTATCAAAACACTGCTTACCTAGCCAACTAAAAAATACCGATACACAAAGCAAGTCACAGAGACAACAATTAAGGTTCACAGGGAGGTAGGGAGGGATGGGGAGAGGTGCTGCTTGAAGAGGTGTGTCTTCAGCTTGCGTTTGAAGGTGGGGAGAGATTCTACAGTTCTGACCTCAACAGGGAGTTCGTTCCACCACCGTGGAGCCAGAACAGACAGCAGTCGTGAGCGTGAGGTGGAGGTTCGGAGAGGGGGAGGTGCCAAACGGCCTGTGGAGGCTGAACGAAGAGGTCTGGCAGGGGTGATGATTTTTTGTAGATAAGCTGGGGAAGACCCCTTAACTTCTTGGAAGGCTAGCACCAATGTTTTGAATTTGATGCGAGCCATGACAGGCAGCCAGTGGAGGGAAGTAAGCAGGGGGGTGACGTGCAAGTATTTGGGAAGGTTGAAGACCAGACGAGCTGCTGCATTCTGGATAAGTTGGAGGGGTCTGATGGCGGATGCTGGGAGGCCAGCCAAGAGGGAATTGCAGTAGTCCAGGCGGGACAGAACCATCGCTTGGACCAGGAGCTGGGTCGAGTAGGGGGTGAGAAAGGGGCGGATTCTCCGTATGTTGTATAGGAAGAACCTGCAAGACCGGGTCACCACCGCAATGTTCTCGGAAAGGGACAGTCTGCTGTCCATCACCATGCCGAGGTTCCTTGCACTGGGTGACGGCGTGAGTGTGGTATCCCCGAGGGAAATGGAGAGATCCAGATGGGGAGAGGTATTAGCAGGGATGAATATCATTTCAGTCTTGCCTGGGTTGAGCTTTAGATGGTGGTTGTCCATCCAGCTCTGGATGTCCTTCAGGCAAGCAGAGATACGGGCTGAAACATGCGTATCAGACGGCGGGAACGAGACGAAGAGTTGGGTATTGTCCACGTAGCAGTGATAGGATAGCCCATGTGCAGTGACCAAAGGGCCAAGGGAGCGAGTGTAAAGAGAAAAAAGAAGCGGGCCTAGGACTGAGCCCTGGGGAACTCCTGTGTTGAGGGCCCGAGGTGTCGATACCGAACCAGCCCAGGCAACCTGGAAGGAGCGACCAGAGAGGTAGGACTCAATCCAGTCCAGGGCTGTGCCACAGATGCCCGTTGCTGACAGGGCAGACAGGAGGATGGAGTGATCCACAGTGTCGAAGGCAGCAGAGAGATCTAGAAGAATGAGGACAGAGGAGAGGGAGGCTGCTCGTGCGGCATGGAGTGACTCACTGACGGAGAGGAGCGCAGTCTCTGTCGAGTGGCCCGATCTGAAGCCAGACTGATGGGGGTCTAGCAGGTTGTTGTTAGAAAAGAAAGAAGAAAGTTGAGTAGAAGCGGCTCGTTCTATAGTTTTAGAAAGGAAAGGAAGAAGAGATACCGGGCGGTAGTTCTGGATGATGGAGGGATTAGGCTTTTTTAGCAGCGGAGTGATGTGGGCCCTCTTGGAGGATGGGGTTGACAGGGAGGAGTTGACAAGGGAGGTGACAAATGGGAGAATGTCAGTTGTGATAGTTTGGAGAAGAGAAGAGGGGATAGGGTCAATGAAGAGGGGACAGGTTCAGGGTCAAGACCGAAGTCTGCTCCGCGGGGCAAAAGTACGAAAAACAGCAGGCAAAGACGTGGTACAGGCAGGCAATGGTCAACAAAACAGAAGTCAATAATCTTTGGTCGGTAAACAGGCTTGGATCGTAACGAGTAGACAATGGCTTGGTATAAACGCTCAAAAGAATGCACTGACGAACAGGAGACAAACAATTTCACACAGACATGACTTGAAACTGAGCTTATATGCAGGTGTAGACAGGTGTAGACAGGTGTAGACAATTAGTTTGAGAGCAGCAAGAGAATGGAAATCAGGTGTGGAGGATTGACAAGTTAACAAGGTAATTAATAATCGTTAGTAATAAACCTATCCTGCCCTAGCATTAGTAAATTAGTAAATGACATGCACAAGAAACGTAAGGTATCATGAAGACATGATTAGAATATTAGTATTACCCAATCCTGATCTAGCATTAGTAGGTTAGTAAATAGACAAGGGAGATTGAAACAATTAGGGTGTGAGTGACAGAAAGAGAGAGAGAAAAAGCAGGAATGCAAGGTTTGCAGAAAGACACGAAAAAGTGTATGTTAAATCAATGAACAGTATAACATAACATGGAACATAAATTGTGACATAACCCGTTTGCAAAACAATGACAATAAACAATATAACATGACATGGCAAGACTAACAATTAAATCGTAACAACTAAACCTGAAACATAACATGACATGAAACATAAAATCGTGGTGAAACTAGACTAACATAATATGTGACATGACAATAACATAACCAAGACAATAACTAAACATAAAACATGACATGACAAACATGAAACGTGACACATGAGCTCACAAGATTTCCATTTTCATTTAAAAATGTAACTTTTGAATGCAATTCACTCATGATTATCTGCTTATAAAAGTACACATATCATAAAATGAAATATTAATTCAGTTTAAAGCATTGCTGGTTTAAGCAGTTGGTTTTAATGTTATGGCTAGTTGTTTTACATACAGTTTCCTCCAATGGTATTGGAACAGCAGGGTCAATTCCTTTATTTTTGCGATACACTGAAGACAATTGAGTTTGACGTCAAGATATAAACAGTCTTTTTTCAGACTATTTTTAGGTGAGCAAAAGATTGGAACATTTGACTGACAGGTGTTTCTTGTTGTCCAGATGTGTCGTGTTAGTTTGTTTGGTTAAACAATAAATAGTTCTGAATGTCTACCCTTGGTTTTAGCCTTGGGTTTAGCAATGTGTGGGTGTTAGAAATGATAAACCAACATGAGGACAGAGACCTGTCTTTGGGAAAAAGTAAGCCATTTTGAAGCTTAAAAAAGGGGGAATTAATTGGGGATAGCTTGTTCAACAACTGAAAAAGTTAGAAACTGCTGGTGTACTGAGCAACAGACATGGGACCTTTGGAGGGGACAGTATATATATGACTGAATATGTTCATTTTAACTAAGATTTGTGATAAACTTGTGATCGTAACATGCTTTATATAATTTAACCTATATATTTGTGTCAGAAATTAAATTAGAAAATATGAACTAAAAGGTTTATTCAGTATGTTTGTTAACTCTTAGGAAAAAAGATTCATAGGTAGCCTAAACCATCAGGGAAATGCCAGATGTGGGCTATATTTCACAGAAATGTTGTTCACCTGCCAACTTCATCACCAGCCATTTCATGCTGTTTTGAATTGTCCTTGTTAACTTGTATATATGCAGTCTGAACTGAGCATTTAAATATGCTTAAATAAGTTGCCATCCTTTAGGTTTGTCTCATTGGTAGTAGCCCAACATTGTTGATTAAAACATATATAATATTTAGCCAAAATAAATATTGTTTATTATCTTAAATCTTCAGTTTCAAATTAATATTTCTACTTTACATACCTTAGATATGGTTCACTGTGATTGCACTTTCAAATAGGAAGTTACTGCAGTGCAACTGGTTTTCTGCAACATGATAGAATTCACCAAACCTTTCTGAAGAATGACATTCTGTGCCATTTGTTGAGTTGGTTTGAATAGGCCTATCCACCCTCAATCAGACCCACAACTACAGAATATAATTATTAATCTGCTGAAATAAAAGACCATTGTTTTTTTTAGTGAAACAAATCCCTGTCATTTGGACAGATATAAAACCTGAACCTGGTCAGGCTCATTGTCGAGTACAGGGGTCGGCAACCCTGGTCCTGGAGAGCAGCAGGGTGTGCTGGCTTTCATTGTTACTTGGCATTAATTGATCAATGAAAGCCGTTGATAACACAGTTAACTCACCTCACCTGGTTTCTTGGGTCTGAATCGGTTGCTTATTTTAAGGTGGAGACGAAAGCCAGCACACCCTGCGGCTCTCCAGGACCAGGGTTGCCGACCCCTGCTCTAGTAGGATATGAGATTATACTAACTGTTTTAAGTTTGTAGTGTGTTCTGTGTGTTTCTAAATATAATATATTGTATTATATGTGTTACTTTGGCAATATGACTGTAGTTGTGATTGCAGAAGCACAACACAGACAAAAGCACACACATTTTGCCCAAACTAACATGTTAGGGATTCACACAAACACACACATCATTTTGTATTAAACTGAATTGAGAGAGATAGAGAGAACAACCAAAAGTGGTTTAATTGAAGGGTTTAAATCATATTTGAAATGTCAGTTTAAATGAATGTGTGATGTAATGCGTAATGTCTGAAATGTAATTGGTATTAAGCATTCGTGAGAAACACCACTCACTAGCCTAGAAAATCCTGTGAATTTTAATCAAGTTGTAAATGGTAAATGGTAAATGGTTGGAATTTTTATAGCGCCTTTATCCAAAGCGCTGTACAATTGATGCTTCTCATTCACCCATTCATACACACACTCACACACCGACGGCGATTGGCTGCCATGCAAGGCGCCGACCAGCTCGTCAGGAGCATTTGGGGGTTAGGTGTCTTGCTCAGGGACACAGCCCGGACGGGGGGTCGAACCGGCAACCCTGCCAGACGACTGCTCTTACTGCCTGAGCCATGTTGCCCCTACAGTTGTGACTGTAGAGTGAATTTGTGACCTTATTAGTCATAAGATCTGGAGAAAGAACTGGACCCCTCTCCCCCCAATGAACAGCCACACAGATTTACTCATGATGGAGATTTATTATTGAAGCTGGATTGATTGATTGATTGGACAGACACCAGAGGGTCTAAATGTCGCAGTGAAGCACAAGATTAAAGGCACTGATCTCTGGGAGATCGTAGCACTCGTAGCAAAGCTGTAGGAAGGCACCAGGAAGCAGAAGCAGAGCAGCCAATCAGGAGCCAGAAAGGGTATATCTAGCACCTCCTGGTGGGTCTCTATTTGACATATATGCCGGTGATTCTGACATCTGCTGTAAACCAGATTTTACTGTACTGGGGCTGTTCCAGGTGGTTGGGGAAGTCCAGCATGTGGCCGTCGTGCAGGCTAATGTAAAACTTGTCATTGGCAAAGGTGATGGACACCTGGAAGAGGGAAGGAGAGAAGGTCAGGAGCGCAGAGTTATCTTACCAAAGAAGAAGGTCAACACCGTCAGGTTCACGTTTAACACCCTACGACTGCACTGAAAAACAATGAAATAACAAGCCAAATGATATAATGATGAAATGTACTTCACACTGAATGAATTGGCAGGAATATTTCCCATGAAGCTTTCCTGGGAGGGTACAGCATGTCAGCCCCTCCCCTCAGCCTTTCTGATCCCCCCCACCCCCCCCCAAAAGGGTCAATTTCTCTTACATACAGGACTATGAAGGAATGGTGGCTAAAGATTCCTAGATGAACTGTCTCACAAGTGGTGCCAAGTTACAGGCTGATCGATGGAACACAAGTACAGACGACTGGAAGTCTCCCTGTCTGAGGCCACACCTCAAACTCCTCGCCCTGCCGGAAAGGAAAGTTTCTTTCATCTGTCACTTGAGCACACCAGAACCCATCCTTCATGGCATTCAAGACGATGACACCTGGGCCAGAGCCTTGAAAACGAGGGTTGACGTGGAGCGCAATGTTGGAATCAGAATTACCCACATCGATTGTGAAACTGGGAGAGAAAGAGAGACACACAAGGGATGGATGACCATGGATGAAGACGGAGATTAAGCAGCAGCATCAAGAGGTCTCGTAGAGTCAGAGGCAGCAGTGACTCACCTAACCGGATTGGGTTTAGGGACACCGGTGACTTGCAGTTCCACTCCTTGCTTGAAGGAAAGGTTTTGCAACTCCACTCTCTGTTTAAAACAAAGAACCAAAAATAGGACATGTATGGTCAAAACCTAAAACATTCCTTTTGTGCAAATTCATCTGCATTCGGTACACTGACTCTTTCACTTCTCTAAGGCAGTAGACATCAGAAAGTCGGCAATCTCACAATTTGTTCAGAACTAGGACAATTTTCTCAGCAGGCAGGCTGGCCTGTCAAACAAGTCTGCTGCATGTTCAGAGTTGGGGCGAGCAATACAATGAGACACGGGGACCTTGCTTTGTTAACTATTACACAATCAACTGAGTAACTTCTCTCTTAACTGTATACATACATCTTAACTGTATATACATCATGTAGATACGGGCTAGTTTCGGGATTTCATAACTTCTCAACTATTATTTCTTC
Source organism: Conger conger (assembly GCF_963514075.1). NCBI lineage: Eukaryota > Metazoa > Chordata > Actinopteri > Anguilliformes > Congridae > Conger > Conger conger. Next base: position 2,713,699 of record NC_083768.1, on the reverse strand, counting down.
ACTTCACAAGAACTCTCACTGGAAATGTAAATATTTGTAATATTATTGCTTTATATTCTAAATGCATGCCATGCACCCATGAGGCATTGAGGCTGCATAATATATGCAAATGTGGAAGTTTGAAGTGAATGAGATTCACAATATCTAACTTGTCTGACACTAAATATTACAGTTCATGATGAATGGTGACAGTTGGCTGTGTCACTTATAAAGTGTTTGCCCCGTAAGTCATTCTGCTTTCTAGCGCAGGAAAAGCACCTAAAAAAGACAAGAACCAGAAATAATTTTGTTCAGTGATCAAAGCAAACTTAAATGTTAATGTAATTGAAAAAAACGCATAATAAAAACACATATTCATGATGTGGGAGAAAAATATAATGTAACCTAGGATATCTGTATCCAGATATGTTCAATGCATATAGTTAGAAAACTGCTTGAAAGAATAAATTGTGCTTGTGACAGATAACGAGCAAAAATGTAAGGGATGTTAGATATTGTGAATCTCATTCACTTCAAAAGAAGTTTTAAAGGGCCAAATTGTTAATGAATTCTTCAATCTCATCCTCGGACAGTACGTACTGACCAGTACTGACCATGTAATAGTTTACAATATGTTTAAAAACATATGTTAAAAATTAGTGTTGCATTATTTTTATCAAGCAAACCACATTTGCATATATAATGCAGCCTCAATGCCTCATGGGTGCATGGCATGCATTCAGAATATGAAGCAATAATATTACAAATATTTACATTTCCAGTGAGAGTTCTTCTGAAGTGAAGAAATAATAGTTGAGAAGTTATGAAATCCCGAAACAGACAAGTCATAACTGGCCCCACCTTTACCTCCAGAGAGAATATAAGGCCAGGAACCCAGAGAGAGAGGCACTCAGAACACCTCTGATCTTCAGCTCTCCAGCAACTTGTGACCTGTGTTGTGATCGGAGCTGCACAACTGTGAATACTCAGAAACTGAACCGCCAAGATGAGTGTGAGTGAAGATTTTGGTTTTATTACTCAGAAAAATAGAAACGAGAGAATACTGCAAATGATACGCAGAGAAGGCCTCTAATTACTTTGATTTTAGTAAATTCAAGTTTGTTTTATCATTGAAATGATCTTTACATGACATTTAGTGAAAGGATTCTTCCCCATTCTGACGGCTGATGTGAACATTATCTGAAGCTCCTAGCCCGTATCTACATGATGTATACATTACACCACTGCCACACAATTGAATGATGAGATAATTGCATGAATAATTGATACAGTTAAGAGAGAAGTTACTCAGTTAATTGTGTAAAAGTTAACAAAGCAAGGTCCCTGTGTCTCATTGTATTGCTCGCCCCAACTCTGAACATGCAGCAGACTCGTTTGACAGGTCAGCCTGCCTGCTGAGAAAATTGTCCTAGTTCTGAACAGATTGCCGACTTTCTGATGTCTACTGCCTTAGAGAAGTGAAAGAGTCAGTGTACCGAATGCAGATAAATTTGCACAGCTTCACAAAATCACAAAAGGAATGTTTTAGGTTTTGACCATACATGTCCTATTTTTGGTTCTTTGTTTTAAACAGAGAGTGGAGTTGCAAAACCTTTCCTTCAAGCAAGGAATGGGACTGCAAGTCACCGGTGCCCCTAAACCCAATCCGGATCGGTGAGTCACTGCTACCTCTGACTCTACGAGACCTCTTGATGCTGCTGCTTAATCTCTTGATGTCTTCATCCATGGTCATCCATCATCCATCCCTTGTGTGTCTCTCTTTTTCTCCCAGTTTCGCCATCAATGTGGGTGAATCTGATTCCAACATTGCACTCCACATCAACCCTCGCTTTCAAGGCTCTGGCCCAGGTGTCATCGTCCTGAATGCCATGAAGGATGGGTTCTGGGGTACTGAAGTGATAGATGAAAGAAACTTTCCTTTCCGGCAGGGCGAGGAGTTTGAGGTGAGGCCTCAGACAGGGAGACTTCCAGTCGTCTGTACTTGTGTTCCATGGATCAGCCTGTAAATTGGCACCACTTGTGAGACAGTTCACCTAGGAATCTTTAGCCACCATTCCTTCATAGTCCTGTATGTTAGAGAAATTGACCCTTTCGGTGGCGATCAGAAATGCTGTATGTAAGAGAAATTGACCTTTAGGGGGGAGGGGCTGATATTCTGTACCCTCCCAGGAAAGCTTAATGGGAAATATTCCAGCCAATTCATTCAGTGTGAAGTACATATCATTATATCATTTGGCTTGTTATTTCATTGTTTTTCACTGCAGTCGTAGTGTGTTAAACGTGAACCTGACGGTGTTGACCTTCTTCTTTGGTAAGATAACTCTGCGCTCCTGACCTTCTCTCCTTCCCTCTTCCAGGTGTCCATCACCTTTGCCAATGACAAGTTTTACATTAGCCTGCACAACGGCCAGATGCTGGAGTTCCCCAACCGCCTGGAACAGCCCCAGTACAGTAAAATCTGGTTTACAGGAGACGTCAGAATCACCGGCATATATGTCAAATAGAGACCCACCAGGAGGTGCTAGATATACCCTTTCTGGCTCCTGATTGGCTGCTCTGCTTCTGCTTCCTGGTGCCTTCCTACAGCTGTGCTACGAGTGCTATGATCTCCCAGAGATCAGTGCCTTTAATCTTGTGCTTCTCTGCGACATTTAGACCCTCTGGTGTCTGTCCAAACCCACTGCGTATGATAATCAATCCAGCTTCAATTATAAATCTCTATCATGAGTAAATCTGTGTGTGGCTGTTCATTGGGGGGAGAGGGGTCCAGTTCTTTCTCCAGATCTTATGACTATAAGGGTCACAAATTCACTCTTCGGTCACAACTTGATTAACATTTACATTGTCTAGGCTAGTGAGTGGTGTTTCTCACGAATGCTTAATACCAATTACATTTCAGACATTACGCATTACATCACACATTAATTTAAACTGACATTTTAAATATGATTTAAACCCTTCAATGAAACCACTTTGTTCTCTCTATCTCTCTCAATTCAGTTTAATACGAAATGATGTGTGTGTTTGTGTGAATCCCTAACATGTTAGTTTGGGCAAAATGTGTGTGCTTTTGTCTGTGTTGTGTTTCTGCAATCACAACTACAGTCATATTGCCAAAGTAACACATATAATACAATATATTATATTTAGAAACTACAAACTTAAAACAGTTAGTATAATCTCATATCCTACTTGACAATGAGCCTGACCAGGTTCAGGTTTCATATCTGTCCAAATTACAGGGATTTGTTTCACAAAAAAAACAATGGTCATTTATTTCAGCTGATGAATAATTGTATTCTGTAGTTGTGGGTCTGATTGAGGGTGGATAGGCCTATTCAAACCAACTCAAAAAATAGCACAGAATGGCATTCTGCAGTAACTTCCTGTTTGAAAGTGCAAGTCACAGTGAACCATATCTAAGGTATGTGAAGTAGAAATATTCATTTGAAACTGAAGATTTAAGATAATAAATTATATTTATTTTGGCTAAATATTATATACGTTTTAATCAACAATGTTGGGCTACTACCAATGGGACAAACCTAAAGGATGGCAACTTATTTAAGCATATTTAAATGCTCAGTTGAGACTGCATGTATACAAGTTAACAAGGACAATTCAAAACAGCATGAAATGGCTGGTGATGAAGTTGGCAGGTGAACAACATTTCTGTTGTGATAAAATGTGTGCTTTGACTATTAAAACATGCATAATTAATTCCTAGGAACATCAGTGCAGATTCACATGCAGAGGATTTGACAAATTGCCCAAAGACCTCTCTTGTCCAACCCAAAAAACAAAGCAAATAGTTTTCCTAGTGCCACCATGACACAATAAAACAGTGCGATACACTCCATTGCCAAACAGCTCCCAGACACAAGCCACAGGAGTCCTCTCTTTGGCCTGAGATAACGCATTGATCAGGGCGACATTGGCTCAGGCGGTAAGAGCAGACGTCTCATTGGCTCAGGCGGTAAGAGCAGTCGTCTCATTTGCTCAGGTGGTAAGAGCAGTCCTCTCATTGGCTCAGGCAGTAAGAGTTGTTGTCTCATTGGCTCAAGCGCTAAGGACAGTCATCTCATTGGCTCAGGCGGTAAGAGCGGTCATCTCATTGGCTCAGGCGGTAAGAGAAGTCGTCTGCCAGATTTGCCGGTTCAATCCCACCCTGGGTGTGTCGAAGACACACAAGACACCTAACAATGAGCTGGTTGGTGCCCTGCATGGCAGCTAATCGTTGTCGGTGTGTGTAGAATGGGTGAATGAGAAGCATCAACTGTACAGTGCGTTGAATAAAGGAGCTGTATAAACTCATACATTTACCTGAGTGGAGAAGGATGACTTCTGAGGGACCTCTTGTCAAATACAGAAAGCAGTTAGTCTTTTTTGTTGATCCTTTTGTAGAACTCTACATGTCTTTAAGGTAGTGATGATTAGTAAGATGGTGATGAGGCTCCAAACTGCCCAGTGAGGTCTTTCCCAGAGGTGGGCTTAGCTTTCCCAGGGATCCCAGCTCCTGGGAGTCCATGGGGTGGGGCCTTTGCTGGCTGCTGGCCTGGGTGGGCTTGTGGCCCTGAACTGATCTTGCCCTTTCAGTAAGTATCTTGTAGCTTTCAGTAAAACTTTCAGTATCTTGTCTTGATTCTAGGCTTCTGATTGCCTTTGGAGTCTGATATGTGCGTTTGTCAAAAAGATAACCCAAGTCAAGGAAGCCATTACAAAGCTGTGAATCCTGTTACCAGCCCATCCCCATGACTACCAATGAATACCAGCCCTGTGAGAAACTCTGCATGTTCTACTGATGGAGGTAAATACAACTGACTGCACCTTCAATAGACTGGGAGCAAATCAAGTTCAAGTTCAAGTTACTTTATTTGTACCCGTTGGTAAATTTGTTAAATTTGTTTGCAGAGAGTCACACAATACTTAAAAACACAGAAAATACAACAAGCGTATAAAGTGCAGGGTGCAAAAAGTGCTCAGGGGTTCCAATCCTCCAGTGAATCGGTAAATACAACGCAGAATAGACGCATCAGACAGTGGAAAGCTTATCAGCACTCTGACTTGTTCCACTCAATAATGGCTGCTGGAACAAAGCTATTTCTATAGCGCTTAGTTCTGCACTTTGGGACGGCAAGTCTACACCCAGAAGGGAGAAGCCGGAATTCACTGTGCAGAGGGTGGAACTCATCATTTACGATTGAGCTGGATATTCGCCGTAGCTGCCTCAGGATTAAGCTGTTGCTCCCCCCCGATCAATTTACTAGACCATTTCACAATCTGGTTCAAAGAGTTTCTGTTCTTCAAAGAAAGATTACCAAACCATGACACCAAAGAAAAAGACATGACGGACTCAATAAAAGCACGATAAAATAGAGTCATCATGGTTCTGTCAATATGGAACCGGGACAGTTTTCTCAAACAACATAAACGCCGGTGCCCCTTTTTGCACACAGCTTCACAATTAATTTCAAACTTCAATTGTGAGTCAATAATTGTCCCAAGATATTTGTACGATTGTACACACTCGACAGTTTGGCTCTTAATGGATGCAACTTCATGTGTGTGGGCCTTTTTTCTCAAATCAATTTGCATATCTTTAGTCTTAGATATGTTTAAATGAAGATAAGATTCCTCACACCATTTGGCGAAGTCATCGATGACTGGACCGTGGCCAATTTGGTGAAAGCACGCACCCTTGCGGGGAGCCAGTGGATAAGCAGACTTGGTCTGATAGGGTTTCATTTACCCTCACTCTCTGTGTCCTGTTAGTTAAAAAATCAAGGATCCAGCCCACCAGATTGTTGCTTAAGTTGAACTGTTCTAAAAGTCTACTGATTAAAATGTGAGGTTGAATGGTATTAAAAGCACAAGAAAAATCCACAAATAAAAGTCTAGCATGAGACCCATTCCCTTCCAAGTGTTTAACCAGCAAGTTAAGCAAGGTCACTGTGGCATCCTCTACTCCTCTGTGTGGCCTATATGCAAACTGCATGGAGTCAAGTGCGTGCTCAGTTTCCTTTAAAACTTCTGACTTGACCAGTTTTTCAAAGACTTTCATTACGATGGATGTGAGGGCGACTGGTCTAAAATCATTAACTACCACCGCATCCTTCCAAATCTTAGGGACATGCTGCTCCTGTAATGACTTGTTAAAAATATAATGGAATACAGGGCTCAGTTGTCTAGCACAAGATTTAACTAGACGACCACAGATATTGTCAGGTCCATGGCTCGTTTATTCTTACAGAGAGGAAGGCCTGTTGTACATCATTTAGGTCTATGGCAAAGTGCTGGTTCTCCTCCAGTTTGTGACTCAGTTCTTGAATTTCCCTGCTAAAATCAAAAGTATCAAAACGATTATAAAAACAGTTAAGAGCATTAGCAAATTCAATATCAGAATTGAAACCGTCTAGTGTGGCCTGACGGCCGCTCTTTGAATCTCTAAAGCCTGCTTTTCATGCTTGACCAAGCTGAACCAAGGTTATTTGCGGCCATCTTATTTTCTAGTTCAGATTTATAATTTTGTTTCGCTCTTAAAATGTCCAATTTCAGTTCCTTGGTAGCTATGTGCAGGTCAGCGGCTACTCCCTGTTTAAAAGCAAGTCTCTTTTTCTGTAAATTGGACTTAACAGATTTGGTCACCCAAGGTTTGTTATTGGGGTAAATCTTGACTCGTTTACAGGGAATAATCATATCCCTACAGAAGGCAGCATATGAGCATGTTACATCCACAAATTCATCTAAGTCATCACATGGCTCCTTAAACAAGTCCTCGTCAGTGCACTCGTAGCATTCCTGCAGACGGAGGACAGCTTCATCAGTCCAAACCTTTATCTCCTTTGTTTGCGCTTTCTCCCTTTTTAAAACAGTTGTATATGTGGGCAGTAGATGCATGCAGTTGTGGTCAGACGATCCCAGTTGAGGAAGTGGGAATGATTTGTAGGCATCTTTTACTGACCCATAACAGAGATCTAATGTCTTATCCCGCCTGGTTGGACAGGAGACATATTGATAAAAGTTCCTTAGTGCCCATTATGAAGTTTGGTGCCTCGGGTGAAATTGACTGCTACTTTTGCACTATGTCAAAGATAGTGCTAGAGGCAGAGGTGACATTTGCTTTAGGATGGATGTACACAATTGTGATGAAAAGCTGTGGAAACTCGCGGGGCAGATAGAAAGGACGCAATGATACTGATAAAAGTTCGACGTCTGGCGTACAGATACGCTCTCTGACAGTCACAGAACAAGCGTTACAGTATCGTTTGTTGATATATATACATACTCCGCCTCCTTGAGTCTTCCTCGTCACCTCTGCCTGTCGGTCCAGACGACACGGCGCTCCAAAACCGTCAATGGACAAGTCGGCGTCCAGGTCGAGCTCAGTGAGCCATGTCTCACTGAATGCCATGATGCAGCAGTTTTTATAGTCCTTCTGGAAACGGACATTTCCCTGTAGTTCGTCCACTTTGTTCCTCAGGGACTGGACATTTCCCAGGATCACCGAGGGCAGGGGAATCCGGGCGAGCCTCTGTTTCCTCAGGCGTAGTCTGACGCCTCCTCGCTTTCCCCGCTTCGCTTCCTCCTCTTTGTTGCTCCAAGACCAGTACCATACCTTGCGGGTTTTCTCAAAATAAAGTCCGGTAGCCGCAGCGTGTTGTCTGTCACGCGAGCTAAACTCGCGCAGTTCAATTGGAGCAACATATCCCTGGTGTATTGTGTCCTCTCACCGCTGTATACAGCTGCGTTAACATCGCAGGCGAACCGTAGCAAGTGGAACAAAATCCACAAAGCGGCTGAATAAAACAAATCCACCATTTTCGGCTTAGAACTATGAGCACTTCACAGGGTCACTTATAAAGTTTTTAAACACATAAAACAAGTGTAAAACACCACACGGAAAACGCCAAACTCTCTCTGCTGGTCGCAGCATGCGCCCTGTGCACTTCCCTCTCCCTTAACGTTGGGTGTAAGATTTACAAATGACCACAAGAGGGCAGCATAAGCCACTTTATTATGGCTTTGGTAAAGAGGCTTTTTCTAATAATTTGCACTCCAGATTCAATTTACAATCTCGTCATGCTTGACTCAAACCCAATCGCGCTGTTTTTGTCCTGTTTGCAGGATATATTACATTTACATTTATATAATTGATTGGACTAAGCAGGGGACAACCCTCCTTGCTCAAAAGGGCCTTTCTCAATTGCGGCTACACTGACCACCGACCTTGCGTGTCCCGCTAATGTACTTTAACCACTACGCTACAGGCCGCCCTGTATAAGCTACAATTATGTAAGTCAGATTTTCGAATCGCATGAGTTGGATCGATAAATGACACCACAGACACCACTGTCGGCGGCATTAGAATGGTCCAAATGTCGCTTTAAAACGGGACGCATTATTGGAGACTATCTCGACGATCTAAAAAACAGGACTATTTAGGAATTGAAATCGAGCAAACCATGAACAAAACAATAAAGAAAAGTATATGTAATTTAACTTTCGGTTAGGATCTGGACCTGAGCTGGTTGGGACCGGACAGGAATGGGCTTTGTCCATAACCATGAAACACACAAATACACACAAAGCTCCGGGCCCTGACGGAATCTCAGCTGAGTTTTACCAGGCTCACTGGGATCTCCTGAAGGGGGACGTGGCGGAAGTGTTCAGGGCTGCGTACAGGGAGGGGCGGTTAGGCGCCTCACTGAGACAGAGCTCAGTAGCTCTTGTCCCAAAGAAGGGGGACCTGAAGGACCTCCGCAACTGGCGGCCGATCAACCTCCTCTCAGTCGATTATAAGATCATGGCGAAGGCGCTGATGGGGAGGTTCCAAGGCCTGATAACATCGGTGATCGGACCGGACCAGACCTGCAGCGTGCAGGGGAGGTCCATAAATGACAACCTGCTCCTCGCGAGGGATCTAATCATCCACTCCGGGGAGCGGAGGTCCCCCTTGTGCCTTCTCAGTCTCGATCAAGAGAAGGCATTTGACCGGGTGAGTCACGTGTGCTTGGAGAGAGTGCTGGAGAAAATGAACATTCCTGGCCCCCTCCTGCGCTGGACAAAGATCTGTCTGACAGACATAACGGGCAGAGTGGTTGTCAATCGACAGCCCTCTGCCCCGTTCGATGTCAGGTCTGGCGTCAGGCAGGGGTGCCCTCTAGCATCTCTCCTGTACGTCATCTACCTGGAACCGTTCCTCCAGGCCATCAGGGCCAATCCAGGAGTGGTGGGCTATCCACTCCCTGGAGCGGGGGGGGAACGGCTAAAGGTGATGGCGTACATGGACGACATTGCCATCGTCGCCACAGACAGTCGTTCTATCGCTTGTGCCACCAAGGTGTTGGACGACTTCTGTGTGGCCACTGGCGCCCTGGTCAACAGGGACAAGAGTGAACTGTTTCTGTCTCCACATTGGAGTGAGGAGCTGACCGTTTCCTTCCCTGTGCGTAGGAATACCATCAAGCTCCTGGGGGTGACCTTCCAGGCTGACGGAGGAGGGAGAACCAGCTGGGAGGGAGCCCTCCGCCACGTCCAAAATAAAATCAGGAGCTGGAGTGCACGGCCCTTGACCATGGCGGGTAAGATCCTTGTCCTGAAGGCAATTGTCCTACCCATTCTGCTCTATGTGGGGAGGGTGTTTCCCCCAGACAAAGCCACCGGGAAGTTAATCACCCGGATGGCTTTCCGCTTTGTCTGGGGGAGCACCATGGAAAAACTTAAACGCGTCACCCTCCTCAAAGAGGAGCGGAATGGGGGGCGGGGGGTCCCAGACATTGTCAACATCATTATGGTGCAGGGTCTGGCCACCCTTGTCCAGAATGCAGGGAAGGTGGGTAAGGCCTCTGGTACCTTTGCCAGGTACTATGCCACCCCCTTCCTCAGAGCAATGGGCTTGGGTGTGCTGGACCTCACCATACCTTATAGCTGGGACCCCCCCTACGTCTACCGAGCCCTGAAGGACTTTGCCTACAGGACGGATCTGCCCAGGGCTGGCCTAACCTCGTGGAGCTATAAAATGATTATGGCTCATTTAAGATCTGGCCAAATAGTAACGCTCCCGAGGGGGGGGCCAGACCTGGACCCGCAAGTCATCTGGGCAAATGTGACACCTAAGTGTCTCACAAACAAACAAAAAGACATTGCCTGGATGACAGCCCATAGGTGTCTCCCCACTAGAACGTTTATGTACCGCCGGCACTTAGCCCTGACTGAACGCTGCCCCCACGGATGCACTGACTCAGAACACATCCACCACCTGTTCTGGGAGTGCTCCGTGGCCAGGCGGGTCTGGGGCCTTGTTTGTTCCTCTGTCTCCCTAAGCAGGTTCCTGCCGAGGTCCTCCCTGATGGCTGAGGGCATCCTCTACGGTCCGCCGGGGGGATGCAAGACCACCGTGCTCCAGCGTCAGTGGAGGATCATCAACACCGTGAAGCAGGTCCTGTGGGAGACGAGGAACATCAAGGTCTACCAGAAAACATCTGTAGACCTGGTCACTCTCCGGAGGAGGATCCAAAACCTCCTCCAGGACGGCATTCTGGTGGACATGCACACTAACAAGAACCTGGCGAGAGAGAAGTGGGGGGTGGACCACTGGAAAGAATTCATCATATAGTCCACCCCCCCAAGGGACACAGAAGGGACACAGAAGCCTCTCGGGACAACCAAACCTGAGCGGAATGGACTCTTTCTTTACTATTTTCTCGTCTTTTAATTCACCTTAGTTTCTTTATTGTTGAAATTGATTTTGTTAAGTTTTGTAAGGTCTCTTTGTAATATTTTGTAATCACTCTTTCTTTAAGTTTGTTTTCATTCCTTTGAGGTCTTTGTTTCATTAGTTTAAGTTCTTGATTAAATGATTATTTTGTGTTAATTAGTGTGTTTTAAAAAAAGAAAAAGAATTTTAAAATGTAAAGAAATGTAAAAAAACCAATAAAACCACATAACCATGAAACATACTTGCGTGAGAAGGTTTACACCGTATGCATGGCATACGTTCTGGTACGGATCCAAAAGCTGTCACAAAACAAGAACCCGCCTTAGATAATTAAACATTTTCTAAAAGAAAAATAAGAAATAAGAAATCCGACTGCGTCGCAAGGTGACGTCGAGCATTTGCCGGTTTAAAATAACAATGCGCAGTTTGTCATTCGATCGTTATCAAATTGAACCAACATATTTTTCATGATGGCGTTTGCCGTCTAAAGGTAATCTCCACACATGCAAAAACGTAAAAATATTTTTGGTGGAAAACGCCACAGACTCCAAATATACTATATTTAAATCATTGTCTTGAAAGTCATGAGATGGTTTTGACATAATCTACAACAAGTGTCACTGTTACAACCTATCCCACCACTGGGGTGAGTTGTAACACCAGCTGGGAATGGATGGAACAGGAACAGAAGATTAGCATGAATCAGACCCACACTCTTACATTCACACAGTTACTTGTGTATAGGCCTGAATTAAACATGAAAAGTAAAAACTTGTTCTTAAACATGAAATGTAAAATGCCCTATTTCGAACATCATTTGAAAACAAAATAGGTTTTTAGTCTTTCTAGTCTTTAAACTTAAAACTGCTTTATTTCTAATAATCTATTTCCAAAGCAATATACTGTAACGGTGTGTGTGTGTGTGTGTGTGTGCATGTATTACTTTTGTGTGTGTGTGTGTGTGTGTGTGAGTGTGAGTGTGCGTGTGAGTGTGTACATGTACAAGTTTGAATGTATATAGGCTAGATATCAGAATCCCAAGACTTTGGAAGGGACCGGGCAAATTTTCTGAGTGATATGTCGGTCACAGTTGTCACGCTTTGCGTCCTAGTTAGGGAGCAAAGCGTGGTTTAAAAATCTAAGTTTTTCGTACGGGAAAATATAGATAAACCAACACGCCCGCTGAAGCGCGGTGAGAGCGTTAAAGAGCCTGCTCTTCAGTCACTCGAGCGCCAGCGCATCACGCGCACTAACTTTATTATCTGTGGCGCCTCTGGGATTTTTTCTTTCTTTCTGTGATGTGCATTGGCATCGCCACTTCTCTTTCTATCTCACTCCCTCCCTCGACCCCCCCACCCTCTCTATCTCTATCTCTATCTCTATCTCTATCTCGAACTTAAAAACTGCATGGAATGACTGGTGATGAACGACTGGCAGGTGAACAACATTTCTGTTGTTTAAAATCTGTTGTGTTGACTGTTAAAACATGCATAATGAAATCCTAGGAGCATCAGTGCAGATTATCATGCAGATGATGTGATGGATTGCCCAAGAAACTCAATTGTTAAACAGCTCCCACATACAAACCACAGGATTCCACTCTTTGGCCTGAGATAACACATTGATCAACCTGAGTTGAGAACCATGACTTCTGAGGGAAACTCTTGTAAAATACAGGAAGCAGTTTGTCTTTTTTGTTGATCCTTTTGTAGAATTGTGCATGTCTCTAAGGCAGTGATGGTAAGTTAGATAGTGAGGAGGCACGATTGGCTCCTAACTGCCCAGTGAGGTCTTTCCCAGAGCTTTTTAGCTTTTAGCTTTTTTGATAGAAACTATCAATTCAGGATTAGAGTTCTTTATTCTGCAGAAAGTGAGTTGGTTCATGCAACAGGATGTTAAAAGTCTCACAGGACACAAGAATTCCTCAGGCAAATAAGAGGGATGTTCAAAAAAAATACGACAAAAAATATGCCAGTTAAAACTTAAACAGATTCTGTTGTAGTACAGTAGTAGGATGGAGATCCACATTCCAAAAGTCACCTTTGTGTGTATAGATGCTCTTCTGTATATCACTGTTGTAATGTGTGGTTATTTGCATTACTGTCACCTTCCTGTCAGCTTTGACCAGTCTGGCTATTCTCCTCTGACATCTCTCGTTAACAAGCCGTTTCTGTCTGCAGAACTGCTGCTCACTGGATTAGGTTTTTTGTGTTCATGAAACCACCCTTGGAAACCACCATTGGAAAATGGGGACATCATTGTGAGGGAACAGTGTTTGTGATATAGGCCTCACATGGTTACCCCCTAAAATGACATTATAATCCTTGGCTGATACATCACCATGCGGAACAATCCATGAGATTACCATCCACACCAGGTGCATCTCCATGTTTAACAGGTGGCAACAGACGATTGATGGTTCCTTTGGCTTTCTTTGAAAATAAACCCATCCAGACATAATATCCCCATTTCCCTGCTTCCCTGCTGTTCAGTCTCGATTATTATTAATCAGATTATTGTCCAAAAAGGGAAGACTGTAAACTGACTGAAAATGTATAAATCATAAACACCCTGACAACCATAACCCACTTCTACATTTCCTTGAATCAATTATGAAGAAAGAAAAAACAGAGACATGTTTCATAATAATGCAGACAGACTGAGATTACACTGATAGTATCTTCTTATTGTGCACAACTGCAAATTAATTTCTAGAAATAATTACAGTGTATTTATATTCTATTGAAATACTATTTTTTTCAAATGGAGGTTTGGGTCATGTTTGCAGTGGCATTTCAGGGTTAGAGAACAGAGAACTCAAGCCAGTGCATGAAGTGCGTTGGTTGCCTACTGACTTTTGATTTTGGCCTTTTGTCCCTTTATTCTTGCATCCAACACTCGTTATAGTGCTAGGAACACAGGCTTTAGGTATTCACCACAATAAGACTATTTGTCTTGGGCTGTAGGTTTGTGTTTGCAAACCTTTCCTAGCCTACTAAAATAAAGGCTCTTACTGCCCTGTGTAATGTGAGATTTAAATGACTATAATACATTTAGGGAATTCAGAATTGAGAATGTAAATGGGACTGCTTGGCTATGTCATACTGGGACTTCTACTTGAGCACCGAGTTTCACTCAAGCAGTTGCTGTGACAGACTAGCTTCTTGATTTTCAGATGTGAAGGGTGAAAACATCGTTTGCATTGCTTAACTTCAGCATTTTGGGCAGTTTGAAAACGTTACTGCTGATTGTATAAAAAAACTGTAATGAGTAATTTTGTATCAACATTTCTTTCCTTTGGAATTTTAAGTAAATGTAAATAAAATGTATTTAACATCTCTTTAAAGATATCTATTACATAATGAAAGGTGTGCCATTTGATTCTTACTCTAATAAGAAGTTTTGATTCTGACTTTTATCAACAGTCTTTGGCACATTTACTGTCTTCCTTGGTCCCACACCATTCTTGAATAAATCTGCTTTCTCAAAAAAGAACCCCTGCGAAGTGAAATGTTTTAAAGCAGAACAACCTTTTCTCCAGATGTCCTTATTAAGGGCTGGTCAAGACTGCAAAATAAACACAGAAGGACAAGATGGCCTTTATATGATTGCTTCAGTTTATTAAGCAGCAGAACAAGAAGTCAAAAGGTTTACAGATATTATACGACCATCCACCAAATGCTAATCAATTTTGCCTTGATATAAGTGGAGGGGTGTTGGTCACTGGCTGATCTTCAGCATGTACACAATGTGCCCCAGCTTGGTGACTGGCTGTGTCTTTCTTGTCACTAGGCTGAAATTGCACCAGCATTTGAAAGCAAGACTTTCCCACCATCAGTGAACAAAACAGAGTGATGGGAGTTGATGTAGGCGCTGTCTGTGACATGGTTGCCTTCCTCGTAATACACAACGACATACATCGGCTCATTTGAGGAACATTGGATGTAGCTTTTGGCAGGGATTTTCACAGATTTGGCTTTTGCCTTCTCTTTGTCATCGATCGGGTCCTTGCTGTAGTAGGCAATAATGGGTTTTGCTGTCGCATTGGAAATATGAATGTTCCCCATCTCTGAAAAAGAAAGACAGAGAGAGACAGATATGTATATATTGTAAAAACAAAATACAACCAAACGGAAAGGGAATGAGTGTTTAGGTTTGTGCATGTGTTGCTTGTGTGTGCATTTGTACAAGTGTGTGTGTGTGTGTGTGTGTGCATATGTGCATGTGTGTGAGAATGTGTGTGCGTGTGTGTGCGTGTGTGTACGTTGTGGCGAGCCGCTTGTTGAGAGAGAGAGAGAGTAAAATTGGTGCAAAACAATGATTTTATTTGTTTTACACAGGCCTTCAGGGCACTGTCTAGCTATTGAGCCCAGCCAGGTGCTTGTCTGGTCAAACAAATCAAAATCAAAAAGGAAAAATCCAGAAACTCAAAAAGAAAAAAAAACGGAAAAGGGACACGGGAATTCTGTTCGTCCTTCCTCCGTCCGTGGGATTAGTACGATTCCTGCGGCGTTCCGGCCGCCTAGTCGTCCGCCTGGGAGGCTCCGTTCTGGGTGCAGAGAGGGAGAGAATAGCGGGGTTAGGGGGGTGGAGATTTCCTCACGCGAGTCCTCGTGGTTGGAGGTTTCGTTCGCGGAGGTTCGTTTCGTGCCACTGGGCTCTCTCGTGGTACGTCCAGGCTCTTTCCGCTTCTCTTGCGGCTGGGTTAGCTTGGGGTTCAATAATAGGGTTTTACTCACTTGGGCTCCATGTAACCCTCCTCCGTCATGAGCCCCGCTTGGCGTTTGTTCTCTCCTTTTAACTGCTGCCGCTCCCTTCCGCGAACTCGGCGCAGCTGTGCCTGTTTAATCAGAGGAGGTTAGTAGTTTCCCCTCACATTCCGCACGCGTCTCACCTCGGGGCTGCTGTCCTTGGTGCTGATACTCCTCCCGGCCTCTCTCTGAGGTGCCGCTCTTAGATACGTCAGGGGAAAATATTCAGAGTTAATAATCTCCCCCAGCGCTTGGCGCCGGCGCACTGGCTGTTCGACCCCAGTGGTGTACCGATCGCAGGTCGGGCCACCACATTTCCTCCCCCTCAGCTCCCAGCCCTCGGCGGGAGCGTTACAAAACAGGCCCTCATTCATTCTGGACAGGGCGTCCGCATTTCCCTGGAGTTTCCCGGCTCTGTGTTCCACCTTGAACTTGAAGCGTTGCAACTCCAGGAACCACCGGGTCACTCTGGCGTTCATGTCCTTGCACCGATACATCCATGTTAGGGGTGCATGGTCAGTGACGAGGACGAACTCTCGCCCCAGGAGGTAATACTTGAGCTTGCCCACAGCCCATCTGATGGCCACGCACTCCTTTTCCACGGTGCTGTAGTTGCTCTCGTGCTTTAACAGTTTCCGGCTGATGTAGGTTATGGGGTGCTCCGTGGCATCCTGTATCTGTGATAGGACGGCTCCCAGTCCTGTCTCCGAGGCGTCCGTCTGTAAAACAAATTTCTGGGCAAAGTTAGGGGTGGTTAAAACGGGTTCCTGGCCCAGGGCCGCTCTCAGGTCCAGGAAGGCTTGGTCCGCCTCGTCAGACCACTTCACGGTATGGCCTCGGTCCTTTTTCGCCAGTTCGTGCAGTGGGGCTGCTCTCGTGGCAAAGTCCCGGATGAACTGCCTGTAATAGCCCACTAACCCCAGGAACGCCCGGACTTGCCTCTTGGTGGTGGGTCGTGGCCAGTGAGCGATTCCGTCCACCTTCCGGCTCTGGGGTCGAACACATCCTCATCCCACCGTGTGGCCTAAGTAGTCGGCCTCCTCCAGACCCAGGCGGCATTTAGCGGGGTTAGCAGTTAGCCCGGCCTCCTGGAGGGCCCTCAGCACGGCCTCCAGCCTCCTCAGGTGGCTCTCCCAGTCAGCGCTGTGGATCACAATGTCATCCAGGTAGGCGGCGGCATACTCCCTGTGTGATCGTAGGATCTTGCCCATCAGGCATTGGAAGGTGGCGGGGGCTCCATGGACTCCAAACGGCAGCACTCGGTATTGGAACCGACCATCTGGGGTGGCGAAGGCCGTCTTCTCCCTCGCCTGCAGGGTGAGGGGTAAGTTGGGGACTTGAAAGTAGGGTAACGCCGGCCTACTCACCCCCTCTTGTGGGACACCCTCGACATAGGCGGCGGTTTTCCAGGCCTGTGCAAGGTTGGGGTCTTGCAGCTGGGCAGCGCCAAAATCCGTTGGGGCCCTTTCTGCCTCTGGTCGGAATTCGGAAAATTCCCCAGTCTCCTCCGCGTCACTCTCCCCGGACGGGGCTACCCAGACCGGGTGTGGCTCCCGGTTGCCCCTACGGCGTGTTCGGGTGGTGGTGGTTGGTCTCTCCGCTGTCGGCCTCCCATCCCAGTAGGTACGGAACAACGGGCAGTCTGCCAGTACCCTCGGGTAAGGTCTAGAGTGCTGATGTATCGGGCTGGTCCCAGCTGTTCAATCAGTTCATCTACCCGGGGCATGGGGTAGGCATCATACTGGGAGATTTCGTTCAGTTCCCTAAAGTCATTACAAAAACGCCAGCTGCCATCTGGTTTTGGCACTAGCACGACCGGGCTGGACCAGGCACTTTGGGACTCTTCGATCACTCCCAAGTCCAGCATCCTTGCCACCTCCTCCCGGATGGCCTGCCTTCTAGCCTCCGGGTACCGGTAGAGTCACAGCCGTACCTTCTTCCCAACCTCGGTGATGATGTGGTGGACCAGGGTTGTCCGGCCCGGGAGGGGGGAAAACACGTCCATGTGTCGGCTCACCATCTCCCGGAGGTCTTGTCACTGTCGGTTGGTTAGTAGGTCTCCCATGGCCACCTCCGGAGTTCCGATGGCGCCCCCTACTATCAGACAGGATGGAGCAGTATTGTGCACAGGCTCATGCCATCTTTTCAACAAATTTACATGGTATTTTTGGAGGGTGTGTCTCCTCCCTACCTGTCTTATGGTGTAGTTGACTGGCCCTACCTTGGCCACCACCTCATAGGGCCCATGCCATTTGGCCAGGAACTTACACTCATTGGTGGGGATCAGGACCATTACTTTGTCTCCGGGCCGAAACTCACGCACCTGGGCATTCCTGTTATACAGCCGAGCCTGCTCTGCCTGGGCCTGGGTCATGTGCTCCCGGACCATCGGCCAGATTCTTGCCATCCGGTGGTCCATGTCGACCACATGTTCCACCAGGGAGCGCTGTCTGGATGGCTGCTGTTCCCAAGCCTCCTTCACCAGGTCCAACAGGCCCCGGGGTCGCCTCCCGTAGAGTAGTTTGAAGGGGGCGTAGCCGGTAGATGCCTGGGGGACCTCACGGATAGTAAACAGCAAATATAGCAGTAAGTGATCCCAGTCCTTACCATCTGTGTCGATCATCTTTCTCATTATCGCCTTCAAGGTTTTGTTGAACCGCTCCACCAACCCGTCGGTCTGAGGGTGGTAGACCGAGGTCCGTAGCTGTTTAATCTGGAGCAGTCGACACATCTCCTTCATCACTCCAGACATAAAGCATGACCCCTGGTCAGTTAGAACCTCCTCCGCTATCCCCACCCGGCTGAACTCGGCTTTTCCCTGTCACGGCCAGCAATGACACGGCCTCAGGGTAGCGGGTGGCTCAGTGCTGGGCTCGGTCGGCGGTGGGGTCCGGCCCTCCGGGGCGGTGTCTGTGGTTCCCATGAGGGGTCGTGATGTCAGTCTTTTCATTACTGGGGTTGGGGTCTCCTCCGCGTCACTCTCCCCGGACGGGGCTACCCAGACCGGGTGTGGCTCCCGGTTGCCCCTACGGCGTGTTCGGGTGGTGGTGGTTGGTCTCTCCGCTGTCGGCCTCTCATCCCAGTAGGTACGGAACAACGGGCAGTCTCTCCCCAACAACACCCCCATTGGCAAATTTTCTACCACCCCCACCTTCCCTGTGAATTGCCCCCTAGGGGTGGTTATGGTCACCTCGGTGGTGGGGTAGTGTCGCACGTCACCATGGATGCACCATTGTTTTGCCTCGCCTCTCTCCCGCTAGGGCGGGCCTCACCAGCGTGATGGCGCTCCCCGAGTCCAACAGGACCTCGGCGTCTTGGCCCCCGATCCGGATGGGTAGTCTCGGGGCGGCCGTGCCCTGGTGAGCCCAGCACGTGGTGATGTAATGGCAGGGTCGGCCACTCTCTGGGGCGGTGGCCATGGATTCCTCCCTGCCGGGGCAGTCTAGGCTCAGATGGCCCTCCCGGCCGCAGGCGAAGCACCGCCTCATCTCCCTCCTTCGGGCAGCCTCCCCCCCGGTCATCCTCTTTCCGCTAGGGTCTGGTCCAAGGTTCAGGTCGGACCGCCGCTGGCGGTCTTCTTGGGCTGTCTGTTTTCGTCATCCGGACCATCTGCTGCGCCACCTGGTGGTTCTCAAGGAGCCTGATCAGGCTGTCAATGGTCCGGGGCCCCTGCTGGGCCACATACATTTTCACCTCTGGGGTCAGGGCCCAGACACAGCGGTCCAGCACCACCCGGTTGAGGAGGGGTGGTCCGTCGCCCTCTACCAGCCAGCTCTTCGTCAGCCGCCCCAGGTCCATCACCTGGGCCCGCACAGGGAGGGCGGGGTCATATCCCCACTGATGGAATCTCTGTGCCCGGGCTGGTAGGCTGTAGCCGTACTGGGCTAAAATGGTAGCCTTCAGGGTGGGGTAGTCATGAGCCTCAGGAGGGGGAAGGCCTCGGTAGGCTTTCTGGGCCTCCCCGCTGAGAAACGGAGCCAGGATAGAGCCCCAGGCATCGCGGGGCCATTTTTCCAGGTGTGCCGTCCGTTCAAAGGTCTCCAGGTACGCCTCGACCTCGTCATCTGGCGTCTGCTTCAGCAGCACATCTTTGGGAGCTCTGGGGGATGTGGCTGAACCAGCCTTCTGGCACGGTTCTGCCACGGCCTTCTGCAGGGCGCCTTGGGAGCGCAGTAGGGCATTCATCGCTTCCTCCATGGTCACTGGGTCTGATCTTACTTTTTTTTGCGACAACATGATTGGCTGATTAAATAATTTCATTAACAAGCTGGTGTACAGGTTTGCCTAATAAATTGCTCACTGAGTGTAGATGCCCTTTTTGTGTATAGAGGATTGATCTTTCCACATGGTGAAACCAAAATGTGTAAAAAGAGCCTTTAATAAAAGTTGAGGGCCATTTAATCACATGCCAATGGTTTTTAAAATGTGCACATTTAAAGTGTTGAGACTGTGTGTATGCAAGTTCTCAAGGTCCATTGAGCATGAAATAGCCGTTGATGAAGTTGTCAGGTGAGTAATGTTTCTGCTTGTTTAAAATATGTCATATTGGCAGTTAAAACATGCCCAAACAATTAACAAGCTCCCAGGCACAAACCACAGGGTCCTCCAACCAGTCTCTCCTGGCAGCATTCTCCTCCGCTATCACCACTGGCAAAATAAACTTCTACCAAACAAAAATCCACAACAGTGAGGGAACAGTGTTTGTGATGTAGGCATCACATGGTCACCCCCTAAAATGACATTATAATCCTTGGCTGAAACATCGCCATGCAGAACAATCCATGAGATTACCATCCACACCAGGTCCATCCCCATGTTTAACAGGTTCCTTTGGCTTTCTCTGTAAATAAACCCATCTCCATTTCCCCGCTTCCCTGGTGATTAGTCTGGATTCAATCTGATTATTGTCCAAAAGGGAAGACTGTATGCTGGTTGAAAATCTTTAAATCATAAACACCTTGGTGGGTATGCAATGACTTCGGCTGCAGTCTTCACCTGATTTGGATTAAGACCATCAGGGCCAGCTGACTTTAAAGAGTGTATTTCTTTAAGAGCATCTACTAACTCTTGTCCTGTAGAAGGAGTGAGCTGAAAATAATGTTTCAGAATGTGAGGAGGATCAGAAGGTGCAGCAGTATTTAAAACTTCTTCATTTTGGAATAAAAGACCAGATGAAATAAAATGCTTATTAAAATAATGAAGTCAAGTGAATACCCCCCCCCCCATCAAAAAGTTAAATGCCCCCCTGTCTGAAATATACTGATGCCAGCATTCTCAGGAAAACTGCCCTTCACAATCCTATATGTATGAGATATTGACCCTTTAAGGGCAGAAAGGGGGTATGCTCACAGCAGAACTTAATGAGAAATATAAATCATTCAGCGATAAATCATTACATTATTATACATTTCTTCCTATATTATGCTCTTTATTGTTTGATAACTTATCTCTCCTGCCTTCTCACCCCAGCTCCCTACCTTATCAATGTCACCTACAGTAATACCCATGATCTCTGCTTCTCTCCTCCAGGTGGCCATTTCCTTCAACAAGGACAATTTCACAATTCAGGAAACTACTTGCCAGTCTGTGCAATTCAAGAATAGCCTGGATTACCCATATTATGACTACATCTGGATCGATGGAGATGTGTCAATCAAAGGCATAAGTATCCTTACCCCTCAGACCTCCTCACGTACCCTCCGCTCTGCAACCACCAACCTCCTCAAACCCCCCAGGACCAAGCGCCGCACAATGGGGGATCGGGCATTCTGCTCGGCCGCTCCCAGCCTGTGGAATGCTCTCCCCGACCACCTGAGGGCACCACAGTCTGTGGATACTTTTAAAAGAGGTCTAAAAACCTACCTTTTTTCTAGAGCCTTCTGCTAGATTTAACATTTTTCTCATGTTTTGTATTTCTTTTTTTTAGCACTTCTGCTTTTTAATCTGTAGCACTGAGATTTTTTCAAAAAATATAAAGTGCAATACAAATAAAATGTATTATTATTATTATTAAGTATTACATTATATTACATTTTTGGCATTTGGCAGACTCTCTTATCCAGAGCGACGTACAGTTGATTAGCAGGAGACAATTCTCCCCTGGAGCAATGCAGGGTTAAGGGCCTTGCTCAAGGGCCCAACGGTTGTGCGGATCTTTTTGTGGCTACACCGGGGATCAAACCACCGAAAGTTCTAGTTATTGATTTGAGACCCAAATTCTTGACCTGGGGGGCAAATGATTTTAGATTGTATTGTGGCTACACCAGGGACTGAACCACCTACCTTATGGGTCCCAGTCATGCACCTGTTAGGTTGGGGCTGGGCGGAGAGCCAGATGCGACCGAGGAAAAACCCTCTAAAACGAACACACGAACGTGTTCGTCACTAGATCCCAGGATACAATGGGAATGGGATTTAATCAACAGAAACTGAGCATAAACAGAGAAAAGCCAAAAAATGGCTATAAGAAAACAAAACAACCCTCTTAAAACAGGGCGAACCGCACCACTGACTTGGTGCCCCAAACGACTGTGGACCAAAAAATAAAAATACAACCTAGCCGGGAAAAAGGCTAGGCACAAAAATAAAAACCTCGAGACGCAGCTCGGGACCAAAACGCAAACCAAAATACATACCAGGGGACAACGTCCCCCAACCACCGACTCACACGAGTCCAAAGAAAGAAAAAAGAAAACCAAAACCTTAGAGGAAGGCGCCAGCGAACACAACACAGCTGAACGCCTTCCTTACCTTTTAATCTTTTTGTTTCTTAACCGTGAAACACACACCAGCACAGTACCGGACTCTTAACTCTCACAGAGTCTACCAAGTGCATTTACCGGCTTTGTGTCAGAGCGCACAGTGAACACAAAAGCATTGGTAGACTGCCAGCACTGGCCTTAAATACTCTTTAGGAGGGGGAAAACTCCTCTGCCAATAATGACAACCAGGTGAAGCCTGGTTTACATGAAAATAATAAAAATGACTATTGATTGCATAGTCAAACCACTATGTTATGTTTGCAATCTTTCATTTAGAGCAGGTGCTGAAAACAGCTAAGGTCACTCCATTATTTAAAGCAGGAGATAAACACAGTTTTAATAATTATAGACCAGTATCATTGCTTTCCCAATTTTCAAAAGTGCTAGAAAAATTGTTTGTTCAAAAATTAGATAGTTTTATTGAAAACAACAATTTATTGAGTGAGAGTCAATATGGTTTTAGGACAAACCGGTCTACAGGTCTTGCAATAATGGAAATAATAGAAGAAATTACAACAGCAATTGATAGAAAGAAATTTACAATAGGGGTATTCATTGATTTTAAAAAAGCATTCGATACTATAGACCATTCGATTTTAATTTCTAAGTTAAATACATATGGGGTGAGAGGAGTTGTTCTAAAATGGTTAACTAGTTATTTAAACAATAGACAACAATATGTGCAATATGCTGGTAATACATCAGAATGTATGAAAATTGAATGTGGGGTCCCACAAGGTTCAGTTTTGGGGCCTAAACTTTTTGTTTTATATATAAATGACATCTGTGAAGTTTCAAAATTATTGAGGTTTGTGTTGTTCGCAGATGATACAAATTTATTTTGTTCAGGAGATCATTTAAAAACTTTATCTGAAAATATTGAAAATGAAATGGTTAAACTTAAATCTTGGTTTGATGAAAATAAGTTATCGTTAAATTTGAAAAAAACCAAGTTTACGGTGTTTGCTAATAAAGAAAAGGATGACATCTCATTATCTATTGATGGAATTAACATTGAGAAAGTATCCGAGTTTAGGTTTTTGGGTGTAATAATGGATGAAAATTTGACATGGACATCTCATATATCACAAGTAAAAAAAAGGTGTCCAAGAATATTTTTATTTTGAACAAAACGAAATATGTTTTAGATTGTAACACAATGAGAATGTTGTACTGTTCACTTATACTGCCTTATTTGTGTTATTGTGCAGAAGTGTGGGGTAACACATATATAAGCAATACAATGCCATTGCTTTTACTACAGAAAAGAGCAGTTAGAATTATTCACAAAGTCAAATTTAGAGAACATACTAATGGATTATTTGTTAAGGCACGGTTATTGAAACTCAAAGAGATAATTGAACAGCAGACATTATTAATTGTGTTCAAAGCTAAAAAGAGAGTATTGCCAAAGAATGTGCAAAAACTGTTTGTGTTTTCCTCAGAAGATGAAAATCATAGAAGGAGATTGGATTTTAAGCATCAAGTTGCTAGGACCACTTTAAAACAAATGTGTGTTTCTGTTAGCGGCGTCAAACTTTGGAATTCTCAACGGAAGGATTTAAAGGGTTGTACAGATATCTTTCAGTTTAAAAAAATGTAAGAAAGACAAATTAGACAATATGCATATGAAAATTAACTAAGTGTTTTGAACTTGAATATGATTTCTATTTTACAGGTTATTTTGTTTTATGTTGTTGGAATTAAGGGTGTAGGTGATGGTGTGGGTGAAGGTGTAGGTTAATGGAAAAGGCAGACCATCTAAGAATGTTGTGTTCAAGTAAGGGGCAGATAAAAAATAAGAATTATATTCTTCTTTCTGCTCCTTTCCAATCATGAAAAGCATTAATTTGACAGATGTGTTGTGGTGTTAACTTTATATTGTAATGTGCATTTTCATGAAAGGAACAAATAAAAATGAAATGAAATTAAATGAAATGAAAGCCAATGAGCACCAGCCCTCTGGTGGACACCTTAGGTGTTACCTCACCATGACAGGACCCCCCCACTAAGGATCGACCCCAGGCGATCCTTCAGCCCCCCGCCTGCGAAACTCGCGAATTAGTTCTGGGTCCAGAATATCCCTCGAGGGGACCCAACAGCGTTCCTCCGGGCCGAACCCCTCCCAGTCTATCAGGTATTGTTTACCTCTGCCTACGCGGCGCTCCGCCAGGATGCGCCGCACGGTGTAGACCGGACCCCCGTCAATTAATCGTGGGGGTGATGGAGGAACTTCCGCAGGGGCCAGTACGCTTGTCAATACGGGTTTAAGGCGGGAAACGTGGAACGTGGGGTGAATTCTCATGGAGTGGGGCAGCTGGAGACGCACCGTGACGGGGTTGATTTTTCTAATGATTTTAAACGGCCCCACGTAACGAGGGGCGAGTTTACGCGACTCAACCCGCAAGGGCAAATCACACGTGGACAACCAGACCCGTTGCCCCACCCTATAGCAGGGCGCCGACTGACGGTGCCTGTCGGCCACCCTCTTCTGGTTGGCAGTAGCCCTCAAAAGAGTCGTTCGCACCCTCTTCCAAGTGGCCCGGCATCGCCGAACAAAGGCCTCGGCAGAGGGCACTTCACCCCCTTTCTCCAGGTCCGGGAACAAAGGCGGAGGATATCAAAACTGCACCTCGAACGGCGAGAGCCCCGTGGATGCATTCTGTAGTGTGTTATGGGCGTATTCTGCCCACGTGAGTTGGCGGCTCCACGAAGTGGGGTTGTCAACAGCCAGGCACCGGAGCGTGTTCTCCAGCGTCTGGTTGGTGCGTTCTGTCTGCCCGTTGGTCTCTGGGTGGAAGCCAGATGAAAGGCTCACTGTGGCGCCCAACAGAGAACAGAACGCCCGCCAGAACCGGGAAGCGAACTGAGGTCCACGATCAGACACCACGTCCTGGGGCAGCCCGTGAAGTCTGAACACGTGGTCAACCACCAACTGTGCGGTCTCCACTGCCGAGGGTAGTTTAGGTAGCGCCACAAAATGAGCCGCCTTGGAAAAACGATCCACTACCACTAAAATGACCGTTTTACCCCCTGAGGGTGGCAATCCTGTGATAAAATCCAATGCAATGTGGCTCCAGGGGCGCCTAGGAATAGGTAGCGGACGCAGCTGCCCTGCTGGGGGACGGTGGGAGCCCTTGCTGCGCGCGCAGACAGGACACGCGGCCACAAACTCACGGACATCCTTCTCCATGCCCCGCCTTCTCCATGCCCCGCCAGCCGTGAGGCGTGTCCCCACAGTAACACTTGGGGCCGGACCCCAGCGGGCACAAAGAGGCAGTTAGGCGGACCCCCTCCTGGATCCGGCTCTCTGCATAATGCTCTACGCACGGCTGATTCCACCTCCCAAATAATCGGTGCCACTATTCTAACCCCCGAGAGAATAGGTTCAGGATCGCGTTCCCCGTCAGTCTTGTCGAAAACCCTAGAGAGGGCGTCTGGTTTGGTGTTTTTGGACCCAGGGCGGTATGTCACTGTAAACGAAAAACGCGCAAAAAACAGTGCCCAGCGGACTTGACGTGCGTTGCGTGTCTTGGCGATCTGAATATATTCGAGGTTCTTATGATTCGTCCACACAGTGAACGGATGCTCCGCCCCCTCCAGCCAGTGCCACCACTCCTCTAAGGCTAACTTGACTGCTAGCAGTTCCCTGTCCCCCACGTCGTAATTTCTCTCGGCCTGTGACAGTGACCGAGAGAAAAACGCACAGGGATGCACTTTTTGGTCTTGGGGAGACCGTTGTGACAGAATAGCCCCTACCCCCAGCTCGGAGGCATCAACCTCTACAATGAATGGCAGGGATGGGTTCGGAGTTATCAGAATCGGCTCAGAACAGAATCTTTTCTTCAACTCGACGAACGCCGCTTCTGCACGAGGTGTCCACACAAAGCGCGCCAGGGCATTCTTTCTCGTGAGTGCAGTGTGAACACAAAAGCATTGGTAGACTGCCAGCACTAGCCTTAAATACTCTTTAGGAGGGGGAAAACTCCTCTGCCAATAATGACAACCAGGTGAAGCCAATGAGCACCAGCCCTCTGGTGGACACCTTAGGTGTTACCTCACCATGACAGCACCTTAACCACTACGCTACAGGCCGGCCTACAAACACACAAAGTTAACAGGAAACACACAAAGGTGACTTTTGGAATGTTGAGTTCCATCTTACAACTGTATTACAACACAATCATATTTTTTTCAGCTGTTTCCTTATTATTTGTCTGAGGAATTATTGTGTCCCGTGGGACTTTTAACACCTTGTTGCATGAACCCACTCCCCGTCTGCAGAATAAAAAACACTGTTCTCAGTTCTCTAACCCTGAATTGGTACATTCTGGTCACTGAGGTGGTCGGGTGGTGGGGGTCTGATGACACGGAGGGCCACGTCGTTGGAAGTGCCTCTGTGGGAGAGAGCGTCGCTCCAAGCCAACTTTCACACACCCTGATACTATTAGTTTGATAACTAAGGCATTTCAAAGTTGTGAACTCCTACACGAAACTGGCAACAGCTGAACGATTCTGTTCACCATGGCCAAACACTTTATAAAAATTAGAATCAAGACTTCTTATGAGAGTTAGAATAAAATGGCACATCATTAATTATGTAATAAATATTTTTAAAGAGATGTTAAACACGGGGCGGCACGGATGGTGCAGTGGGTAGCACTGCTGCCTCACAGCAAGGAGGTCCTGGGTTTGAATCCCTGTCGGCCGGGGCCTCTCTGTGCGGAGTTTGCATGTTCTCCCCGTGTCTGAGTGGGTTTCCTCCCACAGTCCAAAGACATGCAGGTTAGGCTGATTGGAGAGTCTAAATTGCCCATAGGTATGAGTGTGTGAGTGAATGGTGTGTGTGCCCTGTGATGGACTGGCGACCTGTCCAGGGTGTATTCCTGCCTTTCGCCCAATGTATGCTGGGATAGGCTCCAGCCCCCCTGCGACCCTGTTCAGGATAAGCGGGTTCAGATAATGGATGGATGGATGTTAAACACTTTTTATTGAACTTTTTTTACTTAACATTTTAAAGGAAAGAAATGCTGATACAAAGTTTTTCATTTGAGAGTTCAATTATTTATACAATCAGCAGTTCAATTTTCAAACTGCCCACCACAGGCAGAATCCCAAAGTTAAGGCAATGCAAATGATGAATAAAAATGTTTTCATGCATTAAAAAAAAAAAACGGATTAGAATGCAATCTGTTGAAGTTTTAACTGACATATTTTCTGCAACAACATTCTTATTTGTCTGAAGAATTGTTGTGTCCTGTGGGACTTTTAACATCTCGTAGCATGAACCAACTCACATTCTGCAGAATAAAGAAAGTAGTCTTTGAAAGTGAGAATGATTTCCTTCCTTCTCATGCATACAAGTCAAAGCTTCAAAGCTTTTAATGTCCTTCCTTCTCCTGCATCACTGACTGTCTAGACAGGCAGGCAGGCAGGCAGGCAGGCAGTCAGTCAGTACCAAGCCAATTATCCCTGCTAAATGTGTTTTGGATTGTGTACTGCAATCGCTGACTTATCTAACAAAAGTAACTAAAAAAATCATCAATAGAGTCAGTGAAAAGCAAACTCTTTGTCTTTTTTAATTTTGTCTTTTTTATTTCAGTTAGTTAATACATTGCATTGATGTTCACAATTACTACATCTCTGTATAATTCATTTCTGCTGCAGAAATCAATGTGTTGTATAAGAATAAAACATACACAGAAAGCCAATAGTTTCTCTGCATTATTCTGGCAAGTTACATTTTCTGACATTCTGCATTTGAAGTGACCGTTCATTAGAAATTCTACACATTACAATTTCTGACATTCAAATTATGTGCATTTACAATTAACATTTCTGACATTCTGCATATTCATAGTACCAATGCAGTTAATGATATAATGCCGATACGTGTACAGATAGAGCCAGTTACTGATATAGTACCTATACAGTTCCAATGCAGTTAATGATATAATGCCTAGACATGTACATAAAGCAGCTATTACTGATATCATGCCTATACATGTACATATAGTGCCAGCACAGAAATAGTTCCTATACTATTTGGCTCTTGAATTCTACATACACATAACTCGGCAATTTCAGGGCCAGGGCCAGGGCCGGGGTCGGATTCGAACCAGCGAGCTTGCGCTTGCCAAGCACAGGGCGCGGCCCCCCCTCCTTTCTCCACTGATAAGAATGAACAGTGGCTTACTCGCGGAGCGCCTACGTATCTACTCAGTCCGTCCGATTTTTAATGACATCTTACCCTCTCACCCGAAAATAATACGACACTGTTTGCTTTAAGACTGGTGTGTGGTTACATATCCTTAAATAAGCAAACTCGTCTCAGTCATGGGTATTACGCTTTCCATCTACAACATGTGATCATGCAAAATTCATACCGTCTGATTTACAGAAAAAGGGCTGTAATGTATCAACTATTCAATGAAATGGCGGGAGGCAGGCTAATTCATTTGGTGTTGGTGTTATTTTCTGATATGCCAAGAGTGCTGCTGTCTTAATACTAATACAGTAATTACAGTAAGTACTTAATACAGTAACTACGTAAACTGGCCGGCTTTTTGGAAAAATAATCGCTCAAATGCTACCCTGTTTTCAGTGGCAGTTGCCCATCGCAACCACTGTGAGAACGTTAAGGACGTTAATGTGAGAACTGCTCAATCTTGTAATCATTAATTAACATTCGTCATACGTCCGTAAATGTACTTCACTCGTATTGCATTCAAATTAGCCTAGGAAGCTGCTAATTCTCCTGAAGTTACCGTGAATTAGATTTGTTTTTTCAATTGTTGGACTGATTTTCTGCTGTGAACCTAGCGTTCCACCAATGTTAAGTCAGGGGGCTGTTTTAAAAAAACCTAATGATATAGAAAGTATAAATTGTATCCCTTAACAAAGAGGAAGCGATCAAATAGGTCCGTTTAGTTTTATCAACTGGAGGACGTCCATAATTAAGAATAAGTACCTGCAATACATAGAAATATACTGTGATTTTTTTTACAATAATAATGACAAGTTGAAGGCTAAAACAAAAGCTAAGAAAGTAACTGATTTTCATACATTAATTCATATTTTATTGTAAAAAATGCATTCAGTGAATTAGGCATAAGAACACAGTGAACAATACATTCAGTGAATTTATTGTGTTGTGCTTTTCCTCTGATACTGACACACGAGTAGCATAGGCCTAAGCTTTATTTATGTAAACATCCCAACTATCTTTAGTTGATTTGTTGACGAGTTGATTTGATTCTATGACCGTCCATGTTGGTCCATGGTTCTGACTTGATTAATACAAATGTTCTAAAGTATCGCAAACGATGTAGCCTGTGCCCCACTAACCAAAGTAACTCATGAGCCAAATAAAATCAAAATCAGAAGCCGTTTGAGGTGAGTCCTCGGACAGGGAGACACTGAGTTGGAGCTGAGTCCTAGGACAGGGAGACACTGAGTTGGAGCTGAGTCCTAGGACAGGGAGACACCGAGTTGGAGGTGAGTCCTAGGACAGGGAGACACTGAGTTGGAGGTGAGTCCTAGGACAGGGAGACACTGAGTTGGAGGTGAGTCCTAGGACAGGGAGACACTGAGTTGGAGGTGAGTCCTAGAACAGGGAGACACTGAGCTGGAGTTGAGTCCTAGGACAGGGAGACACTGAGTTGGAGCTGAGTCCTAGGACAGGGAGACACTGAGTTGGAGGTGAGTCCTAGGACAGGGAGACACTGAGTTGGAGGTGAGTCCTAGGACAGGGAGACACTGAGTTGGAGGTGAGTCCTAGGACAGGGAGACACTGAGTTGGAGGTGAGTCCTAGGACAGGGAGACACTGAGTTGGAGGTGATGAAAGGACACTTGGTCCAGTCCTCTGTACCTGTGCTCCATGTATCAGCCTATAACTTGGTATCTGTGTCATGGGGGGGCACGGGGGGGTAATGCCTCCACAAATGCCCTACAAGCATAGATTGCAATCACAATTTCCCCCACCCATGGCTGGCGATCTTGATTATTTATAATTAATTGAATTGTTCTGATTCATGTGATGTCAATAACATTTGTGAAGTCAAGTGATATATTATGCTCTTTATTGTTTGATAATTTATCTCTCCTGCCTTCTCACCCCAGCTCCCTACCTTATCAATGTCGCCTACAGTAATACCCATGATCTCTGCTTCTCTCCTCCAGGTAGCCATTTCCTTCAACAAGGACAATTTCACAATTCAGGAATTGTGTTGTGAGTTTGTGCATTTCAAGAATAGCCTGGATTACCCATATTATGACTACTTATGGGTTGATGGAAATGTGTCAATCAAAGGCATAAGTATTAACTAAAGACCCACCAGGAGGTGCTAGACATCCCCCTTCTGGCTCCTGATTGGCTGCTCTGCTTCTGCTTCCTGGTGCCTTCATACAGCTGTGCTATGAGTGCACTTTGTCCCTCCCAGAGATCAGTGCCTTTAATCTTGTGCTTCTCTGCGACATTTAGACCCTCTGGTGTCTGTCCAAACCCACTGCGTATGTTAATCAATCCAGCTTCAATAATAAATCTCTATCATGAGTAAATCTGTGTGTGGCTGTTCATTGGGGGAGAGGGGTCCAGTTCTTTCTCCAGATCTTATGACTATAAGGGTCACAAATTCACTTGATAAACATTTACATGATTTTCTAGGCTAGTGAGTGGTGTTTCTGAGATGGATGTGTGGGGGGGTTGGAACCAAAAGGCACGACTCAGAAACAATGATGTAATAAAGTCCTGTCAGGGCTTCATTCAGGGAATATCCAGAGAGCGTGGTCAAAAAACAAGCAATGTTCATACACAAAAATATCCAGCCAGGAAACCAAAGCGCAGTACCGAGGGAGAAGGCAGTCTCGTAGTCGGTACACCATGCGGGAAGTCCGGTAGCCAGGAAAGGTGTCAGCGGGGCAGAAGTACAGGCAGGCGGTAGGCAGGCTCAGGGTCAATGACGGCGCAAGAATCAAGACCGAAGTCTCCTCCGCGGGGCAAAAGCACAAAGAGAGCAGGCAAAGACATGGTACATGCAGGCAATGGTCAACAAAACAGAAGTCAATAATCTTTGGTCAATAAACAGGCTTGGATCATGACGGGTAGACAATGGCTTGACAAACACGCTCAACTGTGCACTGACGAACAGAAGGCAATAATTTCGCAAGGACATGACATGAAACTGAGCTTTATATGTAGGTGTAGACAATTAGCTTGAGAGCAGCAAGAGAATGGAAATCAAATGTGGAGGATTGACAAGTTAATGAGGTAATTAGTAATCATTAGTAATAAACCTATCCTGCCCTAGCATTAGTAAATCAGTAAATGACATGCACAAGAAACGTAAGGTAACATGAACACATGGTTAGAATGTTAGTATCACCCAATCCTGATCTAGCATCAGTAGATTAGTAAGTAGACAAGGGAAATTGAAACAATTAGGGTGTGAGTGACAGAAAGGGAGAGAGAGAAAGCAGGAATGCAAGATTTGCAGAAAGACACGAAAAAGGGTATGCTAATCAATGAACAGTACAACATAACATGAAACATAAATTGACATCACAAGTTTGCAAAACTATGACAATAAACTATATTACGTGACATGACCAGACTAACATAATACGTGACATGACAATAACATAACCAAGACAAAAACTAAACATAAACCATGACATGACAAGCCTGAAACGTGACAGTTTCTCGCAAATGCTTAATACCAATTACATTTCAGACATTACGCATGACATCACACATTCATTTAAACGGACATTTTAAATATGATTTCAACCCTTCAATTAAACCACTTGTAAGGCACCAGAACAATTAACATAATAGTGAGACCTCAGAAGTTAAAGGTAAAGTCCTTATTAACTTTGAGGAATGGTGTAGATTTGGCAGTTAGTAAACGGTATTCCAAGCAAAATCCGGTCAGCAAGCAAACAGAAACTTTATCATAACAAGCACATAAGCTGTGGCAGAGCACTCACCCTTCCCTTACATTTGC